>NW_024542130.1:0-198114 GCF_016758785.1 Suillus bovinus | reverse complement strand
CATCACGCGTGTGATCAGCGTCTTGCAGGTGAGCATGCGTTACCTACTGGATGAACGTATAGCTATAGTGCTCCCAGGTCGCATCACGAATCTTCATGATGTTCCAACACTTGCTCCGTTCTTTTTCGTGGAGCCAGATTATGAATTGTCCGAAGCGCGTTCCATGAAGCGAGGAATATCAGCTGACGACTACGGCAAGTCGCACACTGTCAGTAATCAGCATTACTGATCGCTTTACATCATTGTAGACCATGTGCTACGACGAGTTATTCTGCAACTCGAGTCTTCATCGCCATCGACTCAATCGGACATTGCAGTTTTCTTGCACGATGGGTGCGAGAAAACAGGCCTGAAGTCAAAAGTCTTTATGACTGCTTTGAGGCACGCGCTATCTGGGATGAAAGCGGGGCCCAGCCTCCCTGAGATTATCGATGTACTTGGCACCGAACGGACAGCAGGAAGGCTGAAATTGGCGCTCCTGCAAACGAGCGTTTCGAAATAAAGTAAACATCATCGAATCTCTAATTGTCCATTTGCACCCGTTGTATACATGATCTGTGAGTAGTATGCATAACTTGCTAAAATCACGAGATAGCGTTCTTTAAAAAATCAAAGTGTTTCCCATCCTCCACTGTCGACCGTGCTCTCGAGTTTACGAGCAACAGCAGTTGGAATGCCGTGGTTGAGCCACGTTCTGCTGCTTCTTCCCATCTAGCTGGGTGTATGTATTGACGACGACCGCGTCTGTACGTCGCAGTTGAGCATTCAATTGAAATTAAGCGGTAGAACAGACTGACCTCATTGAGACATCAACTTCACCATGAACATCAAGGTAAGGAGACTGTGCAAATGTCCCGTTGCTGGCGTACAAATAAAGTAGAGAGCATCGTTTCACACGAAATAACACCAATAGCACCACCGCATCTGCAATCACAAGGAATCAGCATCATTTAGTGGCATGATTGGGAGGAAGCTTACTCTCGTGTATGCAAATTACACTCCCCCCTAAGTCCCAACTCGTCTTGACAACATGGCTCACCATACAGCATGTTACTACTCCGCAAATCAACAGATTGCAGCATCCGTCGGACGGTGTTGCATCGGTGGCATTTCATCACCATTGTCTCGCTCACCAAAAAGGTTATCAAGGATGAGTGGCAGACGAGCGATCCCGTATACAGCCGCGTAGTCAAGTACGACACCACAGTTGAGTTGCGAGGCAGCATGTGAGTGGCCATAGTGGGCGCACCATCCGGAGAGTGCGTTTTGAAGCGTATCTTGGTTGGGAGGTCTGACAAAGGAGGAATGCCAAGGGTAGCGAGTAGACGCTTGTACTCATTGACGTTAGAGGCGCCTAGTAATGGAGTTGGAAATGTAAGCGGGGACGACAGAACGACACAAGATTGCTGCCCGTCTGAGGAATGGAAGAGTAAACGCATAAAGCATCTTCTCGATGCGAGCTTCACCAAATGCATCAAAAACTAGCGTAGCAGTGTGCTCAAAGACGGGTGAATGTCGCACCACCGACATAAAGAACATACGGACATCGCCGAAGATATCAGCATGGGCTCGAGCAGCAGGCTGCTGGAAAGCGCTGTACGTCCTAGCCTTGTTGAGAACATACACCATGCCGATGACTGTGCGAGCCAAGCAGGCGTAGTAGCACAATATCAAGACATGCTGCAACATCTCAGGAGCCACTGCGGCGGTCTCGATGAGCACGGTGAATGGGTCGCGTAAGAGTAAGGGGTACGAGAAGGAGGTCAGTGATGTTCGGCTCCACTCTGGGAGCAAGCGTTTGATTATGGCTTGCTTGACTGATTCCCGGCCACCATCTGGCCGACCGTCCAATTCAAGAGCGGATAGTCCTTGTCAAGCTGGCAAGTAATCCGCGGATCATTCTACTTTGCGTATCCGACAATGACAGCGAATCCGCCACAATACCTCCCGAGGAGTCAGTTCCACGAGCAGCAACCTCGATAGCGGAAATTGTGTATCCGACAAGGTCTTCGGGAAGATACATTCCCGCGCCTCTTCTCCTACTTCTGGTTCAGGTCGCTCACGAAGATGGCGTGTTTGTTGCGAGACCAGTCTTGATGATAACATGAGGGTGTCGAGCATCTTTGTCGAAGCTACTGCTTCTGGCTTGCGCATGGCTGCGCCATAACCAGAATCATTGCGCGCTCCAGAACACAAATTCGCCAGTCCCACTCCTGAACTGCAGACCATACCATGACGCTGTCTGGTTTTGACTTCAAGACGCTTATCCCCGCGGCTCGAATCCAGTCTGGGAAGGGGGTGCGGCTTGCAGGAGCATTGTTGGGGTGAACAACAGGGAGAAGGACATTTCCCAAGCTCTTACAAAGCGGGCAGATGTACTCCTTGCGCTGAATTGTTTCAGGATGGTTTCTTGTCGCGTGTGAGCGGTGTCGCTGGCGAATGGAGGCATTGTAGACTTGGAAACAGTCTAGGTGCATCATGTGACCACACACAGATGCGTGGAGCCCGAAACGAGTGTACTGTGCAGGGAAAGCCATCAAAGTTGGGCGAGCTTGTAGTGTCGAGCTCCTCCGCATTGGCTGGGGGAAAAGTAGTGGTCGCGCGGACTCGCTCGATCGAGCGACTGAGGCATTGTCATAAGTTCGTTGAGATATTGACTATGGCTGTCTGGGTGTTTTCTGAGCAACCTGCTGGGCTGTATAAGCCCCAGAGAGCCAAACGCTTTGGCCTCATTGAGATCTTCCTGGCACACAATGCAGGTGCCATACGAGGGAAGTTCGTCAGACGTCTCATCCATATCCTGATCATTTTCCTCTTCTTCCTCCTCGAAATTGAGCGAAAAACTCTCTTGTTGAGCTTTCATCTCTGCCATGATGGCCTCTTGGCGTGCCTTAGCTGCGCGCTTCTTGACACCTTCAACATCAGGTGCAGGCGCAGCGGGGCTCAGGACTTTGCGAGGAGGCTGCACGCCTTCCGGAACATGCTTGGAAATCTCTGTCAGGACCCACTCAATGCGGCTCTTGTAGGGTTTGTATTTTTCATCGTTGTTCCCTGGCGCATATTAGATCGGCAAGTTTCTTTCTTCTGCGAAGGGTTTGGATGACAGAGACATGACTGAAAACAGAAGGTCGTTCCACGAGCGCTAGCATGATGAGCTGGAATGTTTGATCGAGGATAGCTTCAGCAGAGGGTGGGGCCGTCCCCGCAGTGTTAGTGAGCGAAATCACGTTGTGTATGGCATAAAACATGACCTGAAGAAGGGCTTCAGACTCCAGGACGGACGGGAGTATTGAAAACGGGCCGGATGTAATGGCCAACGGCTTCGGGACGATGACTGGGTCTTTCACACCTGTCTTCTTCCGAAGCCTGTTCTTGAGTATGACCTCCACTTCCTCGCGCTTGTTCCGCGTGTAGTGGAAGGTAAATGGATCCACCTCATCATAGGCCTCGTCCTTGAGCTCATACACGCCGGTGTCAGATGTCGACTCAGGCGCACGGAAGTGAGATACATCCTTGAGGACGCGTTCGAAAGATACGTCATCCACCATCCTCTCAGAGACGCGCTTGGCAAGATCAGTGAATGAACTTGGCCCCGCCGCGAGTGCGTGCACAATCTCGCGACGGATGGCACGCTGGAATGGGAGCTTCGTGGCACTGGCTCTCTCGCCGAGAATAGTTATAAGGACGTATAAAAGCTCCTCGACCATGCTAAGAAGATGGGCACCTTCATAAGGAGACTTCTCGACTTCACCGCGGAAGAACGAGAGGAGGCCGAAACGGTCGAGGATGGAGACAATGATGATATTGGGATCAAGGATGATGAGAGATGACTGGAGGATGAACAGGTCTTGGTCGTAGCAGAGCTCACGAAGCATGAAATCACGGTAGTGCAGAAGCTGACCGCGAATAGGAAAGCCGTTGCGGACCCATAATCCCGCCCTGATCTGGGCAATCATAGCGAGCACTGCGAAACCATAGTCAGACCAGCTGCAATATTAATGAATTTACTTACCTCGCAAAGGGAAATCGATTAATGTGAGAATGGCACCCTCATTGAAGGGGCGCAAAAACAAGTCCCGAACGCCAGACACCCCAATCTGCTTCAATGACTCCTCTGACAAAATATCCACGTGCTTCAACAGATCTGCAAGGAGCCAGTGAAGGGAGTGATGGAAGCTGACCCATCCTTCCAACACGTTGAAATCGACGATCTGATACTGTGCATCACCAAACTCGACCTCGTGCAGCATAGGCTTTGAAAATTTTTCCTTGTCGAGCCTATCTGTTGAGAGAGTACACACGGCGAGGATCTCCCGCACAACAGTTGTGATTGCTCCTACAAGCTGTGTTGGGTTCGCAAATGCGAAGGCTTCACCGTAGACCTTGATGACGCGGGAAAGCGAAAGTGTTACATTGAACACACTGATCCACACATCCGTCTCATACTCGACATGATTCGAGGCGACGCGCTTGTTTGGGTTGATACACATGAAGACCTGGCATACCTTGACAAATTTGCGTATGAAGGCTGGGTGACGCGCGATGAGCTGTTGGACAGGCCGGTTATGACAGAGATAGCGGAGATCACTAAAGACGGGCATAAAGCGTTTGCTTCTGAATGGGGGGCTGTCAACGTCTATGTCTTGTTGAGCAGGAGACGTAGTGAGGATGTGTTTGTCCGCAATGTGGTTGGTGAAAAAGTTGACGATGATGTCGAGCAGACGTGTCATGAGATCATGTTGAGAAACGATGTGCAGGGCAACGGATGGTGCAGTGAAAAGTTGGAGGGCGAAATACTTTATGGATGTTTCTGCTTCACGGTCAACCAGAAGATAAGCGTCAGCGACACGGTGGTAGGTGCTGGCAAAGTGGGACGCTGCAATACGTCAAAATGTGCTTATGAAAACGAGCGACGTTGCGGCATACCGATGGCAATCTTATGGGGATGTGAAAGTATCAAGATTGACGCATAAATTGCTTTCAAATGTATCCGGGGCTTCTTCCATAGTCGAGTATGATAGACGAATAACCAATCAATACGGCATGGACGCGCCAGATCCGCAGCGAGGTTTGGGATTTGCGGATTAGAAGTGAAGAACGTGCTCTCCCGTCGTCTCGGCGACAGAAGCTCGGCTGCAATGATTTCTTTGATTATTAGTGTATCCGACCCCAGCCGGCTTCGAGTGAGATCGAGCAGCCACTCAATAATGACACAAGCAACCTGCTCGCGAAAAGTATCGTATGCACGACGGATTGTGACACCGAGTTCAATTTTTGTCATCAAATGCGCTGCTTCGAGGAGTCGGGGTACGTCACCGTTGATGTCGATTATTTCTCGGCCCACATCGTCAATAGAGCGCGCCATGATGCTTGCTGTCTTCCTATCATGGCCAGTGGTCTCTGATATAAGCTTGATGACCTCATCAAATGAGTGCTTGTCGTCGTTCCAGATGATGATAGCGTATTGGTCCTTTTGCATAGGATCTGCTGAGGGCTGCAATCGTAGGTCAGCCTCATTCGAAGGCACTGTCGCTTCATCCGGGGAGTAGTCCAGGGTGTCAAGAATAAAGTCGAGTGCATATGCAATAGTGCGACTCATGAGATCATGTAGGTCGGGCGGGATAGCGACTCTGTATGGGTAATTCTCGACGTATGGAATCTCCTCAGATATAGAACGCTGTATGGTTCGAGGAGTGGCATCAGCTGCACTCAAGGACTGTTCAATCTGCGCTTGGACATGGGGAGAAAGTGGGTGGAAAGGACATGAGATAGGTTTACGCCAGGCCTCGATGTCTCCGCAATCGCAACAGCCCCCAGCTTGTTGAGCGACAAAGAAGCTGACGTTATGATCTGAATGATCACTGGAATGAAAACAGCGGCTACAGAGAACACAGCTATCATCGAGAGCGCAGTCTCTGAAGAGGTATTGTGAATGATTGACAGGATAGCGAGCGGGTTACTGACTTGCAACGAAAACAACTCTCTCCCTTGCTAAAGATATGGCCGCACGGCCTTCCAGGAACGATGGGATCCTCTGAACCTGCACCAGCAAAGCCCAGATCTACTTGAACGCTACTAAGAGTAGCGTGCATGGGGAGACTGGAATTGGATAATGGGAGGAAGAGATGCGAATACGGTCCCCAAAATGCATTGTAAAGCTCTGATAGAACCTCTGCACGGGTTGCGGGAGAGAAAATATACTTTCGTGAACTTGGCATTGTTTCGAGAACGTAGCGGAGTTGTGAAAGAGGATCTGATGGTCTGTCGCGAGGATTCATGGTTGCTGTAAGCCTTGTAGTGTTGAACAATGATATAAAACTCGACATTTTAGTTCAAAATGAACTTTCAATTGATCCGAAATCAGATAGACATGACCAGAAGATTACAGTGAGAGGGTCTGAGAGGCTGGCGGCAGTGCTGCTCTTATATTTTAATATTATTAATATTATTAATCAGGGCTGACCCCGACAGTGAGCTGCGATAGATTCGCATCACTAAGACGCAGCGAAGTGAACCTCGGGTAAGGCTAATTGGGATACAGAAAGTAACAGAAGTAGTACTACAGGCGTCCGCATGAGCATAACTGCAGGCGTCTCTGTGTCTCCGCCTCAGTGCATACATCTGTATCAACATAGGGATCCAGGTACATGCGAGAATCTGTATCGGTGCAGATATCCGTGTCCGCGAAATCTACGAAAGTTCGAGAGTCTACTTGTGCACGGTAGCAGGTGACAGGTGTTGGCAAAGACAGTATTCTCGTTCGCCACTGGATGAAGGTGTCGTGATGACTATGTGGATGATTTCCTCCCTTGACAGATCCTCCGGTGAGCAATCTGACAAGAGTTCACAACGATGAACTTCCTACACGACTTACGAGTAAGCTTGAGAGAACAGTGCTATAGCCGCACCTTGGGGTGCTCCCCCTATCGGACTTGCCCTTGTTGCATGCAGATGCACAGGAGGGTCTGGGTCATCAGAGCTCAGAGCTCACTAGGATTTGTAGCAGAAAAGAAAATCGCAGACTGCAGACAGGGTGTGGCAGGAGCTTGTTGAAGCCTAAGAGAAGCCACGTGGTGTACAACTGCTGCACGTGATGAAGTCCTTAATTATCAAACTTACTGCCGCGGCATTCTCGTGGACTCTCCTACTCTGGGGTATTACATTTTTCCTCATCACTCCCACTACTAGCACCGGCTCTGTCTCACTTGTCAAACTTCATGCTTTCAAGTCAGCACACAAGATGTGGTACATCCAGGATACAGACTCGGATTCAGACGCTAGCACATCTCAGCAAGGGACGACAATATTCACCTCAGCTTTTGTCTATGCGCGACTGAACAGAAGGATAATTTTGGAGGAAGGTTTATTTATTTTAGCTGCTTATCTTCAGCAATTGATTTTATTCTACAATTTCTACTTACTAACAACACGAGACAATGTTTCCTGTGCTATCCCGCATCACCCGCGATACTTTCGTGATCCTCGCCGTTGGCGTCTTCATCAAACATTTGTTCTCAGGTAGCAAACACATACTGCATGTCTCTGGATCTGAGCGCTGATCCCCAGTGAAAACCCACTATGGCATGGCACGATGGGATCTGATTATTTTCTGATTGTAACGTCGTTGATAGGGTGAAATAGGGTAGATTATGAAAAGCAAATTGTAACCACATTGTTTAGCATCGTTCCTTGCGTCACTTTGCATTGTCCTTACATTACAGTTTGTCGTTTTGCATCGTTTCTTCTGATCCTTCGGAGCTTCACATTGTATCGCGCGCACATTGCATTGTATTTGCAGAACTCTCACACAATGTGGCATGACATCATCATTAACATTGTATTTGAGTCGTACGACTTAGTCATTTTCATCTTATCTTCTTACTACTACAATGTCGTCTCCCTCTGTACTATCATCATTTTTTATGGAGCCTCCCCACACCAATTTTTTTGTCTCCCAAGGCCATACATGTAAGTGGTATTGTTATCATTCATAAACAGGCTTGATTTTTTTAACAGGAATCGAAAGGGTGGGTATATGCCTTCAAAGAGCACACATGGGCACCCGCCAGTTCCACCTGAGTCATTGGAGGGTCTCTGGCATCTTTTCTTCGCCAAAGGCTGTCAGTGTGAGTCTTCTTGCTCTCATCTTTTGGCCTGCTTACTGGACACTGATGGTGCTCTGCTCTGGTCATGGCATGCTCTCAGACGGTGCGTGATCTCGTCTTCCAAGCCTTCTTAGCGAACACTGACTCTTTACTTAGCGTTCCCCCATATTTCACTCTATCTTTGATGGATTCACGCACACATTGTTTCCTATATTCTTTACAGTGACCCGTTGATATCCACAGGGAAACGGGTACAGGTGCGAGTATGACTGCCCACACCCACAGGTTTACCCATCTGGACGTTCCAGCTGCTATGCGCCCTGCACCTGCCTGTATGCTGCCGCAATACCTAGTACTACTCATGTCATACACTGTCATAGCATGGGGGACACCATGAATAAAAGTAGTCCTCGTTGTTGGTTTTGTTCCTGTAGATCATGAATGAATGTTCGCTGCTAGTGCTTCCAAGGTCAGAGAATTAACAATGTCGTCTGAACTTGGTTAGATTGTCGTACTACAGCATATGCATCAGATAAAGAACACTAGTGCATGTCCATATGTATATGGGGCATGAGATAAACTATCTGCAGCGTTGACCATAACACCTATTTTCGGGTACTGCAATTTTTCCATCTGCCAGTGTCGGTACTTACATACTTCAAAGACTCATAACCTCATGTCCGGATACGAAGAACTCAAGAAGTTAACAAGTCCATGGCACATGTACAATACAAGTCATTCGAAGAGCGGTGTTTGGTGAAAAGTAGGTATTCTCATCAGAAGAACCAGGAACTAAAGTTTAAACCATTGCGGCAACGTTGAAGTTAGAGTAAGAGCGCATAAACGCCAACTTTTAAATGGAATATGCGCGCCTGCATACTTCCATGATGTGAGGTATATTATGACTCGAGTGGCTCGTCGGACTCCTGAATATAATAATGAAAAAGGCCGCATTAAAAGAATGTTGACCCTTGACGTGTACCTGATCTGTCCATTCGAAAGATGTTACTCACCTACAATTGATGGTTCGTGCAAGTGAATATCCTGCAGACGAAGAATCATAAGTATGAAAGCACATACAAGGATCATTCACATGACTGTTCCATAAACAGAACACGTCTACTTCACGAGTCGTAATCAGGGGTATGAGCAAATGAGAATTCGTGCGTACGTGATAGGACCCTGCATTAGCAAATGAGGAACATCATACGTTATGACGGGCGGCTGCGTCGCTGATGGATTTTAGCGCGGGTCACTGGTGAGGAGATATAAGTAACCCCCCAGCACGTCAAAATAGGAAAAAAAGGCCAGCACCAACACCAACGTTCAGAACCAAATATTGACAATGGAATATGCCCTAACATGACGCAGTTTGAGTTCAGTCCATATGATAAGTACACAGTCACCAGTTAATTCTTGACCGTTTGGGCTCTGGAGCGTTGTCCGAAACAAGACTCCAATGAATGTGAGGATGGCGGGATGAGAGGTAGTAGCATGCATTGTAGTTACGCCATGGTTACACCGATATTATAATCATGAGAAGGTTCGTTGAACAAGAGGAATAGCAACAGATTTAGGAGCCGAGGATTGCGTATTGTGCTGTGCTGGTGTGGGCGGTGGGAGAAATTTTCTTTAATCAGATATTGAACCTTACGAGTCCTATGCGAGATTGTACTAGTATGTGGTCCTGTGTCTAGAACGTCTCCCGTGCTGGTTGGCCATTAATACAAAGGTCGGAGCTTGACCTTTTGAACACCTGGGGCCAAGACCCAAGGGTTGACACGCACTGCGCCTAGCGCCTTACGGCATTTTGAGAGCCCCTTCAGTGAATTCACCCGTCTCAGATGGGCAGCCAAATGTGACAATGTACCAATGGAAACGGGCTATCCCATGTGGGCCCATGCCAATAATTGTACCATGATACATGGGTGGGCCGAGGTCATGCGTGTACCCAAGACAAATGGATGGGCCAGGGGTATATAATACAGACAGTAGTATAGGAATGTACTAGTATACAGGACATTATGGTGAATCCGGTCTTACAATGGAGACGGGTAGGCTGAGGGAATGTATTCTTGAGGGACATGGATGGGCCGAGGGTAAAAAGTATAGACATTGGTATATAGATATACTACTATATGGGACATTATATGTAATGAATACAGTGTGCAGTGGAGACGGGTGGGCCGGAGGAATGCGTGTACCCACATGACAGGGATGGGCCGAGGCCAGTTACCGGAGAGGAATGGGCCAGGTGCAGAGGAGGAAACAGATGGGCCGTGTATACAGGTTGTCCGGACGGATGTGTGTACCCACTCATATGGATGGGCCGAGGCTGATTACCGGAGAGGAATGGGTCAGGTGCACCCGAGGATGTGTACTTAAGGCAAACAGGTGGGCCGGAGTACGTGTGTACTCGAGGCAAACGGGTGGGCTGGAGTATGTGACACCGGACATCCGGTCAAAGTTATCATCCGGTCTCTACGAGAGTATGTAGTATAGATCAGGTAGGTACTCAAGGGGCCATCTGACTAAAATTCGTATACAATGTGTACAATAATGTCTCTACACAGAGGCACTCTGCTCGATCAGGTCACCATATTTCACATTGCCATATTTTGTGTACTCTGTTCTCGGAGTTCCAACAAAGTTATGGATACTATCTCGCATGTACCATGCAGTGACAATCTGGTTGCCCTCCTCCACGTGCATATGATGTCTCACAAGCCGACACGATGAGGCCAACATTGACCTGGAGTTATATAAGAATTTTATCCCAAGATTAATGAAATCCATGATGACCGGATGGTAAATACCTGCGGTGGTCATGATATCAAATGCCTCCGGTCGACATTTCAGATCTCTATGAGGTGGTGACTGACGATTGCAAATGACTGACACCACATTGAAAACAGATGTCCAACATTGTAAATGATAGCACATATCATGCAACTCGTACCGGCTCGCCCATTCACCCAGTCTGACTTGGGTTTGAATTCCGGCAAGATAGAGATCCGGATGCATGACACGAAGTGCAGCAGAGACAAGGATACCGGACCTTTGGAGGGAGGTCATGATATTGTGACCATCAACTCCCTTTAATGTGGCTGATACATCAGGTGAGAAACCATCTTCTGGATCAAGATTTGGGAAACCATATTTCTATGACACTTCAGATGGGTAACCTGAATTCATATGAACAGGATGTACCTCTCTTCCTTGCTGAAACCAAGCCGGAGATATATTGATGCAACTGGGGGTGATCTTCTCATCCAAACTCGGATAGAAATTGGACTTGTGAGTCCACCATTCAGTAGGCTTGCTGATCGTGATGCTATTGTTCAGCAAATTGCCCATGGAGTTTGTAGCACAATGCATATCTGTCTGGATACACCTGGATGAGATGAAATACAAAATGAATGCCAATAGATGACAGACCATTATCATGCCAGTCATGGCTCCAGGCAAATACCAGACAATAATTCTGCCCCCAGAATCAATGATGACACTTGGTTTTGCCAAGATCTGATGTTCTTCAGGAGGGAATCTGTCCAAAAGACTTTGCTCTCGTTTCTCATTTTGACCGGATTCATATTTGTCAAGGGATTCATTATATCTAACCATGTCAATGTTGAGATGAACTATTGGCAAGTTAGTCGACCGGAAAGGGTGATATATATACAAAAATGAATACCAGGATTAGAGTAAGCGATGGCCAGGACATTGGCAAGTTGCTCCAAAGCAATACAGGTGTCGATATCCAACAGTCCAATGCTCATTTGCTTTGCCGGCCGTCCATGAATTTTGGACATAAAGGTATCATACACCAATTCACTGGCAAGGTCGGTCTGGTATAATGCCCAGTCTTGTGGGATACTCACCATGTGTCGAGGAACAAAATGAGGGATGAAGAAAGAAAAAGAAGACCAGTTGGATCGATCCGTGACCAGGATGAGCAGGTATCAGCGTCATTCACACAACCAGATGTAAGCTAGAAATCACCACCCATGTCTATTGCAATTGAATACAATAAGCAGTATAAAATATACAAAATGAATGCTTTTAGATATCACATTATGCTCGACTGTCCTTTGGATGCACTGTCATCTGCATTCAACCGGTCCATGAGCGTCTGTGAGGAAACCACAGCCCTTGTGATCTCCTCAACCGGCCCAGCTAAGTGTGCCAACCTATCACTTGAATGTGCAAGTTTCATCATTCTCCCTTGCAATATTTCCATGAGATCTTTACCAATTGCCGTCTGACGGCACTTTGCAAGTGATACTGATCTGATTGTCTCCAGTGTACGAACCGGACCAAGCTTGAGCATATATGGAAGAAGGCCGGTTTCCACATGATCTGGCTATTATAATATTGAATGTTGGATTTGGTGAGGATCCTGTGCAGGCTGTCAATGTTTCAAGGACTCACAAGTTCTACAAAATGGCCCTCAACCAACTCCATCACATCTTGGACAGATGACTTTGGCAACATGTCTGACACCTTGCAAGAGGCAAGATTGTCCTTCCACCATGCATTAAAGTAGTCGGGCATACGAGCAATGTCATATTCATCTGACTCCTTGCAGTGCACAGAGAGGTTCAATGCTTTAATATCCATCAAAAACTCAGTGACATCCGGCTGCCGGTCCACCAATGTATGTGCGATCATGATTGCAATCACATGATGAAGGGGTGTTGGAATGACAGCGGAGCACCTGCTGAGGAAGGATATATTGATGAAAGGCGTGACAAAGGTCTATATGACAAATGACAACTTTGAGATCAATACAATATCAGGATGACCGGACGACCGGATGGCCAGATGACCGGACACATACCTCCATTTCCCATTTCATGAGTTTGTGAAAAGCTTCTGCATATCCAAGAAGGGAAGTGGAAAAGCTCTTGTCCACATACAGGCGCATGGCCAACAAACACAAATTGGCATAGAATAGGGCACGAGAAATATCTCCAGCAGTGACCTGACCATCTGAATAGGCCATGATGACTTGCTCAGAGCCAACCAGATCTCCAGTGTGGTTCATAGAGTGTGAAAGAAGGATGATGTAGCAATTGTAGTGGTGATTGTTGTTGTTGTAGTAGTGGTGAAACAGACAAAGTATGATTATGTACATGTCCTATCAAATTACATATCGACCATTCTAGGAAGTATACAACTGGTACCATGAATCATCTGACAACCTGTATATCACCCTGAATATCCGGACTGAGTTTGCAAAAAGAATCTGCCCCATGTACGGCCAGGTCGTGGTATATTTGAGATTGTCGGGCAGCATAACATGCATGTCCAGTCATCTCATTGGAAGCAGCATTGTCCATGTGAGCAAGCCATTGCTTGACCTTATGCTTGAAAAAATTGATGGTCCACTGCATTTCATGTTTGACAAGAATGACCTCTTCATTCCAATGATCACAAAGTGCCTTGGTCTGGAGCCAGTTCACCCGATAAACTATTCAGTGGGTGAGACCGGATAACATCATATTACCGGATGCGATGGACACTCACATTCTGTCATCCAGTCATTTCCGGCTGTATCACCCTGAACATCAAGCAACCAGAACCATGCAAGGGTAGTGTTCCTCTGACCACATGCATTTGGATCAGCCACTGCAGCGCTTGCCTTCAGGTGTTCTTTCTTCAATGGAAGATATTTCTTCAAGAGGTTGTGATTGGGGAGTTGATCTAGCTGCAACTGGCATTTCAAGTATATCCTGGCATTGAGTTTGACTGCTGCTTCCACTGTACGAACTCGAGTCCATGCCCAGGTTGAGGTGGCTTGTGACTTAGCTGACCAGACAGTGTCCCAGAATATCACAGCCTTATCTACCAAATGAACTCTAATTGCATAAAGTGCATCATTGGCTTGGCCTTCACGGAGGACAGTTTCTTCTTTCATGAGATTGGTTAGACCCAATGCCTTGCATCTGGCTTTACCAAGGTTAGAAGGCAAAGGTATGATAGTAAGCTCTGGTTGAAATATTGAGGCATGTGTTTCCGGATCCGGATGTTGATCATGATCATCGAGATCAGAATAATCTTCTTCATCCGGTGAATCATGATCCCTGTTTACCAGAGAATCCAGTTCATTTGCATCGACTTCGCATCCAAGATATGTAGATGCCATCTCAAGAAAACTTGTTATCTGAGTTTGCAGCTTATCCCTAAGTCGGGCCACTCTCAGTAATTGAATGTCTGTAGGATGTCTCCCAAGCCTTTTCACATCTCTAGAGAGAGAGATTTGAAATTCTTCTATGGTGAGACCGGTTGCAAGCCAAGTGGCAGCTCCTCGTCGACTAATAGAATTGGCGACCAAATAATCCGGACGATTTTGAGCCTGTAGCAGGCGCAACTCCTGCTGCTTTCTGGTTGGAGCTGTACATCAAGGTATTGTTACAAGAACATCTAGACGCTTGGGCCCCTACCATTTTTCTCCTGATCCTCCTCGTATCAGCCCTTGCATCATACCCTTACCCCGACCTTACTCTGGTCATCCTTGTCATTCTCGCATTCCCTTTCGCTCTCTACCTGTCGCTTCAGCAAAGCCAGTACATCTGGCCGGATCCTTTTGCTGACGAAGCATATCCATGCTCCGTTCCACCACCTGACTGATCCCGCGGACAGTCCCCTTGCCCTTACCGTCCGGACGGTAACCTATGATATGATGCATGACACATCCCCTTTGCCCTGTTCCCTTTCTTGGTCTCTGACTCGATGCGCAGTCGCACATGCGACTTATACTTAGCTCCGCAGCTGCACGATCGTACCCCTGCGTGTTTCACTTCTTATTTTGATCTTTGACTCACTTTCTTATCTAGCACATTCTACCTCGACCTGAACGTGCCTTCCTATTATGGTTATACCCTTTACCGATTACCTCTCCTGGTAGTACGAGTTATCACCCACTAATACGTCTCCTGTCCTCTATATAAACTCGCTACCATGTACTGTATTCCCTAACTTGAATCTACTTGGTTCTTGACCTCCTACTCTCATCAGAGTGATCCTTTCTGCCTCGCCAGCAGTCTATATTCTATCTTCTTATCTGCTCATCGCGGATAAGCCTATAGTCTCGATCTTTGCTCATCGACATCGTCGACAAGCAAAGCCCCTGTTAACTAGTCGGACTTCTGTCCTTCTAATTAACGACGATCCTTACGATTAACCTTCGGGTGTCGTAAGCCTAGGCCGATATAGCTTATCGTCTCACACCCGCGTGACATAAGCTACCTGATTTGGACATAGGCGTCAAATCTTACTTGCCGAAGCCTCGCCAAGTAAGACCCCTAACCTTGGGCCAGCCCAAGGACGTCCTCGACCGTTGACGACACACGCTCTGTTTGAGCGTCGCCAACAGATACCATCCAAGTCATAACACTGGCAATATGAGATGGATAGAGAGTGAACACCGGATTTGTCTACTATGGTGATAGCCGGATGATCTGAGTCGGTGACAAGTGGAATGGAAGCTCCCTCCGGATAATCATCATAGTGTATATTTTCATTGGTATCTGACCATTCAAACAGGTCTGATGTGTATTCAGTGCTGCTGGGGCATGGAGTGCCATCGTGAGCAAGGTGAATGTGCAGGCCAACTTTAATGAGTGATGTTTCTTGAAAAAATGATCCGATCCATTGACTGATGCAATGGAATGGATGTCTTTGATGCTGGGTTCTGCAGCAGTCTGTGCAAAACAGGGGCTCATTAAAACAGCCATGGCATTTATAAACCCCATCCTTCTTGCAGACTGAACAAAGCCGGTCTGGGGGAGGGGCTTCTCTGACCATTAGTAAATTGATGTAGTCCTTGAACTTGTGCTTCCATTGCTCAAGATATTCATTCTGCCCCTGCATTATCCAGTCAGATGCAGACTGCAGAAATCAGAATGACTGCTGCTTGCCAGAGATTTTGGTAATTTAAACTGAGGGATGTCGCCTTGGTCATAGTCAAAGTCCTCACCCTCGTGAAGCATCTGAGAGAACCCAGCTGTTTGCTTTGAGGGAGATTTTGTTGGTGATGATGTCACCAACTTCGTTTTTGGAGACCATGAATCTTTCACCCAAGATGACCTCAATCCTCTGGCTGTAGTTTTTTCCTTGAGTTTATATAGCTGAGGCAATCATTTCTTTATTGGAGGAGTGTATGTGATTCCCTGTTGTTTACTAGTCTTTGCTATGATTGATATCACCACTTAGGATTGTTGGGCTGGGCAGTATGGTTAAGTATGATGACCTGTAGGCATATGACTTCACGTTCTGCCTTCATTCTCCTTCAACTCCGGTCTCTGAGCAATTTGAATTGCCGGACCAGCACAACATCTTCTGTTCCTGTTAGTCATTGAGGTACCTCAGGTGATGAGAAAGGGACTGAATTGATCATCCAACTAGATCACTGTTCTCGGGCCATATTAGTATAAAGGACAATAATGTCACTGAAGATCTCGGAATATTATGTCCACTTAGAATATATTAAGGTCTGCAATTGCCATAAGTTGTGTCATATCTGAGTCGGTTAACCAAACACATGGTAATCCTGCCATCATCCCAAATTTGAGTAGATTTCCTCCGGTATCAATGTGTCTCCCTATATGCCATATTTAAGAGTATTACTGTATGGGACCCAGGTGCTATATGATGAACTTGGTCTAAGTTCGCATGTTTTACAATTCTAAGTTCTACAATACAGAAACACAGGACATATTGAGCCTGAGGGTGACATGCTGGCGAACAATCTCTTGTTCGGTCTAATGTTGAGTATATGTGTGATCGGCTATGTAATCTTATACTGTATCCTTTCTTCTACTAATACCTCAACTGCTTTGCAATGGCCCGATCCAACTTATCAGCACACAGTCCCCAAAAGACCAAGCAGAAATTGACGAAGGAAGAGCTGCTGGTGTTACAATCCCACCTAGAAGAATGGAAGGAGGCCACCGGCAAGAATAGACAAGCAATTCTGCATGCAGTCATAAGAGAGGCCAAGATGCAAGCCCCTAAGATGGATTCCCGGCTGTTGAAGAAAAGGAAATCCGTGAGCAACTGATTCTCTAATTGTATGCATCCTCATGATGTATGAAGATGTACTGGGACTGGTTGTATAATCGGAGAGCTGAAAAGACTCTCAAAAAAGAGAGTAAGTTCGGTAAGAAATGGACTGCCCGGTTAGTGATAGAACACCAGTACAAGAAGGAGATAATTGAAAAGACTGGAGGAAGGCCAGGAGGAAAGGAAATGATTAAAAACTACCAGGGAGCGGTCAACACAATTATGGGAGGTTTATCTGAAGAGCAGCTGGAGGAAGCGAAGAAGACTGCAATAGAGTGGTCTAGCAAGGCTCCTCCTATGGATGTCCAGGCTGAGTTTGCTCAGAAGAAAGCTCCGGGTATGATGAAAGATCTTGTGACTCAGTTATGGAGGCAGGCTGGTATGAGGATATTCATATTGTCAGCATGGAAAACAGAGAAAGGGGAAGTGAGGATCAATGGGTGAGTTGCATTCTCATGCTCCCAACTGGTAAAGGGCTGATCAGGTCATCAGAATGGACTTCAATGAACAGCTGGAAGGTAATAGTTTTACCAATACAAAGGACTGGAAGCCCATGTTATCAGAGTGGAATGCCTATGTCGTAGAAGAGTTCGGTGAGCTTCTTTTATGTGCAATGTCAATTGATCCGGTCAAGTACTTACACCAAGTTGTGATACCAGCAGTCGATCAGAATGATGAGGATGACAATGAGGATTGGGGGGGAAAGGATAGCGGAAAGCAAAGGAGAAAAAAGGAGGAGTTTGCTTTGGAGGTGGACACCTGTGGGCTTCCGGTCATACCGGATATCGAGGACCTCAGCCTAGAGAAAAAAAAGTCTCTCATCCGCACATTCCTCACAAGACACTACAGTACGTTTCGTTGACTAAATATCTGAAGATTCAATCATGCAACTATATATCTTGCAGGGTTTTGCAGTCAGAAGCCAAAGGCTTCCGTTCCTTGGTCTGCAGTGACGGAGGCTCAGGATGATTTTATCGAGTCCAAGTTTTTACCTGCTGGTGTGAAGATCAAGGACCCGTCAAAGCTTCAGTTGCATGAAGCTGATAAGCTGTTAGAGCTCTGGCATCAGAGACAAAAGGACGAGGTTCCATCAACATTTGAATTCAAAGGCTGGCAAAACCACAACGAGGAGATGAGAGAACCGGTGAAGAGGACCTCCAGACAGGTGGAACAAGACTCCAGTAGTGAGGGGGAGGATAGTGATGAAGGTGCTGGCGATGGTACGAGGTCCGGTCTAGCAACTGCAAAGACCAAGGCACCGGTTAAAATGCCAACCAGAAGGATGGAGCCCGAGTCACGAAAGCTGACCAGATGGGTGGAGCAGGAGTCGAGTAGTGAGGGGGAGGATAGTGATGAAGGTGCTGGCGATGGCACGAAATCTGGTCTGGCAACTGCAAAGACCAAGGTTCCGGTTAAAACACCGACCGGAAGGATGGAGCCGGAGTCACGAAAGCCGACCAGACGGGTAGAGCAGGAGTTGAATAATGAGGGGGAGGATAGTGATGAAGGTGCTGGATATGGCACAAGATCCGGTCTGACGACAGCAAAGACCAGTGTTCCGGTTGAAAAACCAACCGGCAAGCCAACTAGGAAGACAACTGGAAGGATGGAACACCAGTCAAGTCGCGAGAGAAATGTAGGCGATGAAGAAGTCCAATTACTTCCTTCAAAGTCCAAATCAATTGGAAGGCGAAATTGAGCTGTCCAATCCGATTCAGAGCAGGAAGATGCTGTCCCAGTGAGGAAGATGCGTCGAAAGGAACCTACACCAAAATCCACGGCACCTTCGATGACGCAAGCTACTCGTAAAACAAGGAAGACAACCAAAGCTTAAATTGATAACCTGGAGCCAAAGAGATCAGCGAGAACCACAAAGATGTCTTATAAAGTGAACTACATGCAAAGGCAGTGATCATCCAGATCCATAGAATGTACTATACAAGGCTAGAGAGTATCAAATGTATATATATACATCATGTTGACAGTCTATATATTGATATGAGTTGAAATGCCAGTAATAACTCATTGGCAGACTGAAGAACTTCCTGGCTGACAGATGCTTCTTCCGGTGACATTGTACTGTGGGCAATTTCCATATCCAACCAGTGGATCACCAAGCGCAAATCACCTACAGCGCGCTGAATCACAAATCCAATGGGTGCCGGTTCACCAACCACAACTAAATACCAATAAATAACACTGATGTTTCATAGTATGGGAGACGTACATGACGGATCTGGAAGACCATGTACTGGATCCAGATCTGGAGTGGCGATTGTAATGTCCAATGACCTGTCTTCCTGAACGGATGCCAGAGCTGTCCCAAAGCCCATGTCCAGAGGGTTGTGAGAAAGTTGAATATCCACTGGATTCACAATCAACAAGGTAAGGCACAACAATGAGAAGACTTACTTGAGTGATCCGGGTGTACCGGATGGAGTGTACAAAATCCCATATCCAAAGGGTGCTCGTCCGGTTGGAGTGCATTGAAATCTGTATGCAAAAGGCGATCGTCCGGTTGGAGTGTGTCAAAACCCATATCCAAAGGGAGATCATCCGGTTGGATGTCCACCAGATCGACATGAGGATGGAACAAAATTAATGAATGACACATACATGAGTGACAGGATGCCGGATCTGTGTGAAAGCCCATGTTCAAAGGAATCTGTTCCACTTGCATGTCTACTAAAGTTGCATTGAACAGTGTAACACAACACAATGACGAGACCTACATGACTGAACCGGACCATCACAAGCTGGAACATCATGAGCTGGAATGCTGCAAAAGCCCATGTCCAGAGGGTTGTTGATGATGTCAGGTGCCTGGTGGGTATCTAACTCGCTGCCTGGTGGAAATCCCATGTCCAACGCTGATATGGATGGAGGAGTCGATGGCCGGTCAACATTTTGTCGAGGGAGGAATCCCATATCCAATAGTTCTGTCTCCGGATGTGGGCAAACCGGATGTCTCCTGACCGGACGTGTTCCGTCTGCTTCAATCGTCTACCATCCTTCCACCGGTCATGAGCTGACAAGACATCTGAGTCTGGAGAAAATCTTAATTATCAGTCTTTTGTAGCAGCACAAGACAACACTCACATTCCCCCATACTGATGCAATTCATCCAAGGGTTGCTGTAGATCTGCTGCTCACCTTGCTGCTCCAAAATGTCAAACACTACCAATGAATGTTTAGTGCCTTCCAGGTTCTGAAAATGGATGGTTGTGTACCTTCGGCCTCATGAGATAATTGCAAATTATCTAGAGTCAGCTCTATGGATGATATCTTCTTGCGGCCTGATTGGAATTTATGCAATCGGTTCTCTTGTCCTAGCCAACCAGCTGCCCTTATTGTCTCATTGAAACCATGTCTTACAACACCAATACTTCTGCTGCTGCTGCCACAGCAAACCAGGCACTCATTGATCTTCTTGACAGGTTGAATGAGTTGGTTGAAGAGGTCCTCCAGTCACAGTCAGAGGAAGATAAAATGAGATTGAGCCAGACCATTGCTTTTCAATTGGTATGTTTCATATTCTGTTATACATTGTAATATTGATTGGGTTGTAGAACAATGCAGTCCACTCTCACCTCACAGTGGCCACCTACATCCCCCTTTGCCTGCTGTCAATGGCAGCTGAAATCCATCGCGCTCAAAGGGGCACTGCACAACTGGCACAAGTACCGGATTGAAGTCGTGTTGGGAACAACGAGGACATTTGCCGGAGTCATCCCTTGTATTCAAAGACACTCGGTCCGTCGTCCACTGCCACCATTCCTGCTGGCTCATCCTCTGCGCCTGAACCGGCAGGCCCATCATCTGCGTCAGAACTGGCAGGTCCATCCTCTGCGCCTCAACCGGCAGGTCAATCCTCTGAGCCTGAGCCTGCAGGCTCATCCTCTGCTCTGGCTCTGGCACAAACCTCAGCACCTCCAATCGCCACTTTGCCGGGTCCCAGTATCATCCTCAAGATCCCTGGTGGTGCAATGCCCAGCCCATCAAAACATCGCAAACACCAATTTAGCGTCAGCCCCCCACGTCTGGTCAAGAGGGCAAGGAAGATAGCCAAGTCCAAGCAAATCTTGAGCGACACCGATACTGACAGCAACGGAGTTCGCATGGGAAAAGGACATGGGGTAAAGGGAAAGGGCAAAGGAAAGGCAAGAGCAAGGGCACCATTATCGGATGATGAGACCCAGGAAATGACAATGAAAGATGCCAGTCATGATCCAGAAGTCGAGGCAAGTCTCTTCTTTTCGCATATTGTACTAGCCTAACGAAAATATGCAGCCACCAAAACCGAGACAAAATGTGCTCAAAAAGGTATGTCCATTTGTTTATTATCAGAACACATTCACAGTTTTCTCAGAAAATACCGGTTGTTGACATCCGCACTCGGCCAATGCGAGCTTCGAATGCCAGAAACAAGGGTGGTGACCCTGCAGAAGACGAACCAGAGGAAGATGTAGAGTTAATTGGCGACAAACGAAAGGTATGTATTCCTTCTACCTATTGGTGCATGCCTGATCCGGTTGCAGCCACATGTTGACCGGGTCAAAGTCAAGGAACCGGTATGTTTATTTCATTGCAATGCTGGTAAGTGATACTAATGTGATATTAAATAATAGTCAATGTCAGATACGAGGCATCTAGGAACAGAGAAGAGGAAGAGGGGGAAGCGTCCGTAGCCGGTGAGACAACCGGTCATTACTATCCAGTCAGCTCATACTCATCCTTAGCAGCACCCTGTCGGTTCATCTCTTCTTCCGTGTAAGAGATGCACCGAAATGGAGGTTGAATGTGAGACCTGGCTCACAAAAAGGGGCGAGGTTGCCCATACTTGTACCCATTGCAACAAGTGGAGGATGAAATGCGACCAGCCAATGCGACCAGACGTGCCTGCAATCACCGGGCCCATACCACCAATTGCACCCATCACCACTCGCTCCAGGGCCACCAGAATGGCAAAGCAGTCTGGGCGACACAAGGGCAAGTCTCATATATCTCGTCTCATCTCCACTAAGTACAACTCTTTGCTATAGATACTCAGCAGCCTAGTCCTATCCCAGAGGAACTGGATGCTGATGTTGAGATGGTAGATGGTGCTCCTATGGTGCCAAGTGCTGCCCCAGTGGCATCCGCTGACGATTTTCCCAAGGACCATTGGATTGAACCCATGGACGATAGTATCCTGCCTCCCGCACCATTTGACGAGACACCAGATGAGGTCCAGTACTCTCCTATTTATCTGGCTCGCACTCAAAGGCCCCCCTCCCCTGTTACCACATTGATGCCCATTTCGTCTCATCAGTCTTCCCATCCTCTCAGCAATGCGCAGATTGAGGCTATGCTGGCACAAATTCAGCTTGATATGGAGGAGCTATGCACACGTGATGATACCATTCACAATGATCTGTCCAGTTGCATCGATGAGCTGCACGCCAACTATACAGAACAATTTGGCCTCCAGAAGGGACTGGTAGATCAGTTGACTGCTCAGGTGGGCGGAATTGCAAGGTACTTGAGGGACAACCAAAGGGCCACTGCATCATCGGTCATCACTCCACCTGCATTCAATCTGCCACACATTGTCGTCCCCAGTACCCCCATATTCCCCGAGTTCAGTTCTATCAGTGCATTAGGTTGCGCTGTTACCAACAATGTCTTTACTCCAGATGTGTTCTTGTCTCGTGCCTGCCCCACTGGAGATGGCTCGCCAGTGACAAGGCATGGGCAAGCACCCACATCTGGCTCTACCTCCACAATCAATCCAGTCCCCATCATGAGGGAATCCGGTTCATCCATTCAGCCCACTGGGGTACTGCCAGTACTTACTGATATGGTCCCAACAGAATCCATGCCTTCCACTAGCACCATTTGCATGTTGGTCACCGGGTCAGCAAATGTACCCGAGGATGGTCAGTCTGTCTCGGCTCCCTTGCCACAGCATTCGTTTGCACCTCAATCACGCCGACAAGGTCGGTCGGTGAGTGCTAAGCATGCGAAGGACTCGTCCGGGGATGGGCCCAAGTAATACTAGTATACATGATTCATTTTTTCTTAGTCCATTGTATCTATGTATTTGATTGACCGGTAAATGTATTCAAGATGCACTGGACAATTGGTTTGTAAGATGGCCCTGATAAATTGGATGTACCAGACGATAAACCTTCAAGATCGATCCACCCGGTGATGTATATACCAGGTGATAACATTGACTAGATGTCTGGTGCTACAAGTTTCTTCTGGCTTAGTTGTTTCGTTCTACATTGCATTTGTCATAGATACTATTTTACATTGTACGTTTGTATACAAATGTCTATACTATATCACCTGGGTACACAAATCCATCCGGCCAACCTGTCTATCCGGCCCATCTGTGTGAGAGGTAGGTACACACATCCTGCCCAGCCCACCTGTTTGCACCTGTCACATACATCCATCCAGCCAACCTGCATACACGGCCCATCCGTGTGCGAGTACACTTCCGTCCAGCCAATTTGTATACCCAGCCCACCCAGTTTATACCCTCGGCCCACCCATTCACCCTGGGTACACACAATACCCCGGCCCACCCCTTTGCCATGGGTACACACAATACCCCAGCCCACCCCTTTGCCCTGGGTACACACATTACCTCAGCCCATCCGTGTAAGGCGAGTACATACATACATCCGGCCCATCTGTTTGCCCTGGTCACACACATCCGGTCGGCCAACCTGCATACCTGGCCCATCTGTTTCCTCATATATGCATCTGGCCCATGGCTCTCCGGAAACCAACCTTGGCCCATCCGTGTAAGGTAGGTACACATCTGTCCGGCCAACCCACTTTATACCCTTGGCCCACCCATTCACCCTGGGTACACACATTCCTCCGGCCCATCCGTTTCCCTCAGGTGCACCTGACCCATTCCTCTCCGGTAATAAGCCTCGGCCCATCCATATGAGTGGGTACACACATCCGTCCGGACAACCTGTATACCCGGCCCATCCGTTTCCTCCTCTGCACCTGGCCCATTCCTCTCCGGTAACTGGCCTCGGCCCATCCCTGTCATGTGGGTACATGCATTCCTCCGGCCCACCCGTCTCCACTGCACACTGTATTCATTACATATAATGTCCCATATAGTAGTATATCTATATACCAATGTCTATACTTTTTACCCTCGGCCCATCCATGTCCCTCAAGAATACATTCCCTCAGCCTACCCGTCTCCATTGTAAGACCGGATTCACCATAATGTCCTGTATACTAGTACATTCCTATACTACTGTCTGTATTATATACCCCCAGCCCATCCATTTGTCTCGGGTACACACATGACCTCGGCCCACCCATGTATCATGGTACAATTATTGGCATGGGCCCACATGGGATAGCCCGTTTCCATTGGTACATTGTCACGTTTGGCTGCCCATCTGAGACGGGTGTATGTTACTGTATTATGTGATTTTGAATCTCGCCGGATGGTCCGTCCGTAGGGGCTGTTATAGCAGATACTAGAAAGGTAACCATGAGGCAATGGACAGATGATCATACACGTACTTGAAGAACTGCGACACCAAACGTCAATATTGGATTTAATCGAGTTATTGCTGTCAGTTGGTTGTGGGCATGAATCGCAGCAACTGGATGACGAATCAAAAGACAAGAGGCAAGGTTGACTTTGAAATTGAGATGAGTCACACCTGAGTTTCTTCCATACCCTCAGCCGTGAACATAAATTAAATTTATTCTACTGATCTCATTTCTGTTTCGTTTTGATGTAGAATGTCGATCTGTGTGCATTTACCATCCACATTGAAGGACAGAAACTGTCAGCGCTTTGAGGAGCTCTATCATGACCAAGAAGATGGCCCTCTTATGGAATGTTGATATTGACGCCGACACTGTTGACCTATGGAAAGTGAGTTATCCACCGTTATCTGGCACATTGATGCTGATATGAAATGATGCCTTAGATATTGAGCTAGCATATCTAATGGTTGAGGTCCCAGTCCATTTCAAGTTCAATAAGTTGTCGACCCAACCGTTCCGGGGTTAGACGTATTCATATCGTACTTCGGTGGGGGATTGATACACTCGCATACTGCCAATGTGTAATATATTCAGTGAGCATGACCCGAAGTCAAAAAGGGATGAGGAAACTAACATCCTATTGATGGATTGGCAATGACGTTCACGAGCAAGGATCTAAGATCAACACTCACAGTCTGTTAAAGGGATGTAAGATTCAGTCGTAAGCAAGGCTCAAGCGCAATGGAGGATCAGCACACTGACATCCTGACAGTAATCGAATGAGGGTTGAGAGAGTCAGACTGCCAACGAATCAGTGATGTCGTCGGTGAGTAAGGCTCGACCTCAATGGCAGAGGAACACACTCACGAGCTGTCAATGAGGATCGACAATTTCATTGGTCAGTGATGTCCCAATTCAACGAGCCTACGTTCTGTGGATGGATGGGTGATGTCTTCGGTCAATATAGCTCGAGTTCGATGGTGGATCTACCAACTTACAATCTGTTAATGGAGTAGCAATGTCTTCGGTCAGTATGACGAGGGCAACAGAGAAACGATACACCCACACCCTAACAATGGATCAGCGATTGCATCAATGAGGAAGGCAGGAGGTCGACAGAGGATGATCATACTCACAAGCTGTCAATGGATCGATGATTTCGTCAGTTAGCAGCTCAAGGTTGATAGAGGACTGATGCACTGACCTCCTACAGATAGATTGTCAATTGCTTTAGTCAGGAATGGTTGAACTCGTTGACGAAACAATGCACTCACTTACTGTCAACGCGATGGGTGGACGTCGGCTTGAATCAGAAAGGTTCTGGCTCAACAGAGGATCAATGCACTTACACCCTGCGAACAGTAGGAATTTATGTCAATAAGCATGGCTCAAGTTCAAGCGAGTATCAACACACTCACAGCCTGCAGTCAGTGGGCATCAGCATGATTCGAGCTCGGAAGACCTGCACACCCACGGCCTGCGAAAAATGGGCGAAAACTTCGATCAGGATGGCTCAAGCTCAGAAAAATTACACACCCACAGCCTGCGAATGGTAAGAAACGATATCAATAAAGCATGGATCGAGTTCGAACCAGGATGAACACACTCACAGCCTGCGAACAGTGGGAAACAACATCATTCAGCATGGCTCAAATTCAAAGGAGAATTAACAGACTCACATCCTGCGAACAATTGAGCAACGACTTCGATCCACATCGCTCGAACCCAAAGTAGGACCTAGACACTCACATGCTCCAAACATTGGGCAACAACTTAGATCAGCATGGCTCAAGCTTGGAGGAGGATTGACATTGCCATACTAACAGCCTGTAAATAGTGAACAGCGATTTCAATCAGCAGGGTCCGAACTCGAAAGAGGATCGACACCCTCATAATCTGTGAACAGTGGACAAGTACCTTGATCAGCATGGCTCGAGCTCGAACAAGGATTGACACACTCACTTCCTCCAAACGGCGGGCAACGACTTGGATCAGCATGACTCGAGCTCGAATGAGGATCGACACACTCACATTCTGGGAACAGCGGGTGATGATTTTCAATTAGTTATGACTTGAGCCGAGAATCAATACACTCACAAGCTGTGAACAGAGGGCAACAAATTTCATTAGCATGGTTTGAACTTGAGGGAGGATCAACAAACTCACAAGCTGTGAACAGGGGAAAATGACTTCGGTCAGCATGTGTTACGACTTGGATGGTATCTGTTGGCGACGCTCAAACAGAGCTTGTGTCGTCAACGGTCTGTGGACGTCCTTGGGCTAGCCCAAGGTTAGGGGTCGTACTTGGCGGGTCTTCGGCAAGTACGATTTGACGCCTATGTCCAAATCGGGTAGCTTATGTCACGCGGGTGCGAGACGATGAGCTATATTGGCCTAGGCTTACGACACCCGAAGGTTAATTGTAAGGATCGTCGTTAATTAGAAGGACAGAAGTCCGACTAGTTAACAGGGGCTTTGCTCGTCGACGAAGTCGATGAGTAAAGGTCGAGACTATGGGCTTATCCGCGATGAGCAGATAAGAAGATAGAATATAGACTGCTGGCGAGGCAGAAGGATCACTCTGGTGAGAGTAGGAGGTCAAGAACCAAGTAGATTCAAGTTAGGGAATATGGTACATGGTAGCGAGTTTATATAGAGGACAGGAGACGTATTAGTGGGTGATAACTTGTACTACCGGGAGAGGCAATCGGTAAAGGGTATGACTATAACAGGAAGGCACGTTCGGTCGAGGTAGAACGTGCTAGATAAGAAAGTGAGTCAAAGATCGAAATAAGAAGTGAAACGCGCAGAGGCACGATCGTGCAACTGCGGATCTAAGTATAAGTCGCATGTGCGACTGCGCACCAAGTCAGAGATCAAGAAAGGGAACAGGGCAAAGGGGATGTGTCGTGCATCGTGTCATAGGTTACCGTCCAGACGGTAAGGGTAAGGGGACTGTCCGCAGGATCAGTCAGGTGGTGAAACGGAGCACGGGTATGCTTCGTCAGCGAAAGGATCCGGCCAGATGTACTGGCTTTGCTGAAGTGACAGGTAGAGGGCGAAAGGGAATGCGAGGATGACGAGGATGACAAGGGTAAGGTCGGGGTAAGGGTATGATGCGAGGGCTGATACGAGGAGGATTAGGAGAAAAATAGTAGGGGCCCAAGCGTCTAGATGTTCTTGTAACAGCATGACTTGAGTTCGAAGAAGGATCAACACACTTCAATCAGGATGGCTCGAACTTGAGAAGAATTGGCACACTCACAGGCTGCAAACAGTATGCGACGACTTTGATCAGCATGGCTTGAGCTTGAAGAGAGATCAACACGCTCACAAACTGCGAACAGTGAGCAACGAGTTCAGATATTGTGGAATATGCACTGAGTCACAAGTGCAGAGTCAGTTCATGTCATCAACTAAGAGTACACGTTACCTCTCTGGATGCTGTTAAAACTGCAAGATCGAACTGATGACAGTGGGTCACTATCAACCTGTTACTACTATTATCATGATGAGACACACCTTTTCTCCAGTGCTGTTATATATTTCTGGGTTCTTCCGGGTGTTGCAAACTCTCTGGCTGATAGTTCAATTTTCCTGCATTCGCTCCTCTTATAACGAGGATTCTAAAGCGGCAGATTTTCTCTCTTATCTCTGAAGGGTCCATGGGGGAAGGTACATGTAACGGAGAGATATTGGTGTAGCCTTATAATGATGAACTATATGAACCCATTGAAGCAGCAATTGGACTTCTATAAAGTACGAGGCACGAGCACATGATATGAATTAAGTCTATGGATGCCATGAACAAACCTAACTGACGCCTTCCTTTCTTCTTACCACCATCAGCCGCATTTCAACAGCTCGAAATCATGCCTTACATCTTACTTCTCTAAAATAAAAGAATCGTCGCAAGCCAGAACAACGAAACCAGACAATATTGATCACTTTATTCTCTTCGTTTTGCACATATCTGACCTATGGACAGACTTCATTCTGACCCAAGTTTACTCATCTGTCCAGATTTTATGACCGGCGCCTATAGCGCCAGTCGCCTTAGCCTTACCTCGCCTACCACCACCGAAGCTCAGGTGGCAGATCTGCTACGCACCGTTTGGACAACAACCAATGATGCCCTCCGCACTCAATGGCAACTCCAACTTGCAGAAGACACTTGTCTCGCTCTTGAACAACAATGCTTAGCCGAAGAGGAAAGTGAATGTCTTTGGGAGACTCTTCGCATTGATGAAGAAGCCGCTAAAACTGACGAAAGGAAGAAGAACCGGGCCAAACACCTCATCATCCCTCTACGCCCACGGCCTGACTCCATGGACGATGAAATTATGGTATCTGATTTCGCTTTATGGAAAATTGACAAAGGTCATTACGTTGAACTTTACTACTGGACAAACGCAGGTGTGGCAGATGCCCACGCGAATTATAGGACTAGGGATGATGAAGGCATGGTGCCTACTACTGGAGATGACGGCTCTACGGTCTGGGTTAGCGCTGGTATGACTAAACCTTCCTCAAAGGTCGTTGCTGACCGCAGCCTTTCTACTGTGGAGTTCGCTCAAGCGGTACCTGCATTATCCAAGCAATGGAAGAATATGACTGGCCTGCCCAACAGGTCACCATGTTAGCCAATTTCTGGGGGTTGATAGTGCTACATCGTTACTGGAACTCTCCTGACACCATCGCTCAACGCGCCATCCTTATCTACCAAGAAGAACAACGGAGGGCCTGGCACAACACCGTCCCTCTGGCCAAGGGTGCTTGGGATATCTCCATTCTCAATGAAACCGCGTTGCTTCGCACATTCGATCGCGTCTTTGGCCAGACGTGTTTGCGCGATCTTCTTGACGCCCGCAGTGTGAGTCTCCCATTTGTTAACCACACAACATCATCTCTAATGAACTCTTCTATTCTGTTGTATTTTATGATCTTATCTACCCATTTGTCACTCAGCACAATCTACCACCACCTTGCATTTGTGCTACTGCCTTATCATATGCACCATGCATTGCATTATCCTTGCCTTTGTGTTACCACATGCATTTGTGTTCACCCTCACATTTTCGCTGCGCCTTGCGTTTGCCTTCACATGACGCCTCGCATTTACCTTTGCATTGCCTTATGGCCTTGCATTGCCTTCTGCCTCTGTGTTGCCTTCTACTTTTGTGTTGCTCTCTATGTTGCTCTCGGACTTTGGATTGCGCAGGACTCTGCTCAGCACTCTGGATCCACCAAGGCGACTGGACGCTCACACTCTAGGAAGTCAAAACACTCTTTGTC
Source organism: Suillus bovinus (assembly GCF_016758785.1). Lineage (NCBI taxonomy): Eukaryota > Fungi > Basidiomycota > Agaricomycetes > Boletales > Suillaceae > Suillus > Suillus bovinus. Next base: position 168,127 of record NW_024542130.1, on the reverse strand, counting down.
ACCCACTCACAGACCACGATCTGCATCACCCAAATTCCAGAAACACACTTCCACCACCAAAGGCAACAACTCCCGCAGTCAATGTTTGGGTTTTCAGGACAGCGCACCCAGCTCTCGCTCCCCTGCGGTGTGCACTGTCTGCCTGGGGAGGACCACACACAACTTCATTGAGTGCACAGCAGATCGTCTGTGGGACAACTCTCGTGCCACCCTCACAACATGAGTCGACCACCAACTTCTCGTGCGCAAATCAAACCAACCTCTGTGTGTCAACTGGCAATGTGGGAAAGGGTGCTCCAGTCAGTCTCACGACGATCGACACCTATGTTCTGGGTGCCTTGGCACCTCACACGGAGCTCAACAGTGTTCTCGAGCACGGACGTCTTCACCCACTCACACCTTACCGCTTTGACATTTGGGAATGTGCCTTATGTAGTCACAATCTGTCATCCAAATACCCTACTTTATGCGAGTCTTTACATACCGGTTTTAATCTCAACATTCCTCCTCGGCTCAGAACTCAGAACCCACCAAATAGTGCCTCACTTGTTATCTTCGGACATGTGTTTGACAAAATTTTGGAACAAGAACTTAGCACAGGACGCTACATTGGTCCTTTCTCGGCAGTTGAACTACGTAATTGTATCGGTCATTTTCAGTCTTCACCTCTGTCCATTATCCCAAAATCAGGGAAACCTGGGAAGTTTCGTGTCATCCAGAATTTCTCTTTCCCTTTGTCGCCTTCCATCTTATACCCTAGCTGTTCCATCAATGTGTCTACGTGCTCAGATGACTTCCCTTGCACTTGGGGAACATTTGACACTGTTTGTGTGGTCATGCGCTCCTTGCCACCTGGATCTCAAGGGGCCACTCATGATGTCGCCAAAGCCTATCGCACTGTACCTCTCCACTCGTCTCAATGGCCAGCCGCTGTGGTTTTATTGCCAAATGGCTCACTTTGTGTGGACACTTGCATATCCTTCGGTATGGGACCCTCGGCGGGGGTCTATGGACATGTTGCTGATGCAGGACTTGATTTGTTGCGCGCAGCCGGAATCGGGCCCATTCTCAAATGGGTTGACGACCACTTGTTCTTTCGCATCAGGCGATGCCATCTCGACTGTTACAACAATGAACGTCAAAAGCTACACGGCATTGTCACGCAGAGCGGGAGGCAGCATAGCAGAGGGCGGATCTGGTATAAAGGGAGCAGTTTTGAAGATGACTCATACGATGAGCATGGGGAGGACTACACCTTCCTCGTGCGCGATCTCTCTCACTCCTCACCTCGGTCATCTGTTGACCGTGATTTCACTTATGCCTTTCAGGACATCGACAGTGAATCCGAGGCGCTGGGTACCCCATGGGAGCCCAGCAAGGACGTTGCCTTCACCTTCATCATACTATACCTCAGTTTCTTGTGGAGCATCGCGGACCTCACAGTCCAAATTCCCACCAGCAAGAAAGCCAAATACCAAGATGCAATTTCGACCTGGCACTCGAGGAAAACACATGTTTTGGAGGAAGTCCAGCAGCTATACGGTAAGCTACTCCACGTGATGACCTGCACCAAACTGGTCCGGTGCATGACCGTGCGGTGTTAGTGAATATTTTTCAGGAATTTTGCATGGAATGAATTTTGTGTTATTTGGCTCGAAGATGACTCAGCTAGATTCTCACACATCTGAAGCTTCCATAAAAAATACTTTCTGCATATGTTTGTTTGCGGGAACTTCCAGGAAACTTTAAATACACATGTTACCCGGTTTTGCTTTATGACATATGCTACGTCTCTAAATAACACCAAATACAAACAAGTATCAACATATTATGTAAACCATGTTCTCTTACCACAGTCAGCTGATCTATGACTAAGCCTGACAAATCATGTTCACCTACGTACGATTCACACGGGTATTATGACCTATGACAAATAATGTAGTATATCTAGATATGTGAGAAAATGAAAATTGAATATACCTAGGTACACGGGAGTAAATTAACACAGCCACGTAGATTTGTCTATATAAGGACCTCCATTTTGGCCTGAAATGCAATCAATCAGACTCTCGGAGTCACCCTTAATAAAATTGCGAGTGAGGTTTGTGTGTGATCAGCATCAGCAACAACCATGAAGAGTTGTTCGACATTGTCAGGTACATTGATGAGACAGTAGGAGCCATTGAGCTCACTGTGCTCCACAACCTGCAAGGCCTAGTTATTTGTTTTGAGAAGTCTCTTGTTTTTCTGAGTGTTTGTGTTTGTGTGCACGTGTCTCTGTTTCTATCTCTCTATCTCTGTTTCTCTAGGATTGGGATCTATTTCACTCTAGTCTGGGATCTATTTCTTTTATCTCTGTTTCTCTAGGATTGGGATCTATTTCTTTTGAGTTTGGGATCTATTTCTTTTAGTTTGGGATCTATTTCCTTATCTCTGTTTCACTAGTCTGGGATCTGTTTCACTCTATCTGTTTCACTCTCTCTACCCATTGAAAGCTAACAGTCTGAGTGCTCGTTTATTATTGTGTCACTAATGTGTTATAGATTTTAGCGAATATATACTGTGTGTTTGTTTCTTGCTGCTGATACTAACGTACTTTTAATTTGTAGTGAGTACATTCGAGCCTTACCTTCGAATTCTTCGTGTTGTCTCTACGTCCGCTAAAGGCTCAGAGTAGCTTAGTGGGGAGACTTCAGGAGTTGATTATTGTCCGCTTGACCTCACACATCTGAGTAGTATACTGAGCCAGGATTGTTATTTGTCAGATAGGCTTTAGCTATTGAATAGGGGACTTGGTATTGAAATCCAAGGACGTCCGTTTCTGATTCTGTTTAATACTCATTGTGAGTTCCTTGGCAGCAGATTCAATATTAGGCTAAGAGTTCTACGGAAGCTTTTGACAAGTCTTGACCTTTGATCCTACCTGTTTGCACTGTGGGAGTGACCAATACATCTTCGCACAACTGTTTCATAGTAAGTTTAGAATACAGCACCATTGATTGTGCCTAGTCTTAGTTCTCATTTCTGTTTAGCACCAGTGATTGTGCTTAGTCTTAGTTTTGTTTCTGTTTCTTGTTTCTTTTAGTCAACACCATACCACTGGGTTGACTAGTGTTTCTAGACTGATATCATAGAGTACCTTTGTCTGACCGTAGCTTGGATATACTGGCAGGCCACCCACAAATGACCATGTTATCAGTCATTGGTATTTGTCTGAATCGCTGACCATGGAGATATTTGATTTTGTAGGTGTTCATCTATAGATCATCTATCTAAGAAGACAGCGAGCCTGGTCATACCAGCAGGACGCGCTTACCTCACCTCACTGGAGACCATGTTGGGCGTCTGCTCCAATCGTCCTTTCGTGCCCCACCACAACGTTAAACACTTGTGCGATGACCTTGACTGGTGGTACACCACCCTCGGCTCTCTTTTCCTTGGACGTTCAATCCGCCGGCCATCCCACTTCCACCATCTCGACGCCTTCTCCGACGCCAGCACGTCCTTCGGCATCGCAATTGTTATCCATGGGTATTGGCAGGCTTGGACTCTCTGCCCTGGGTGGCGGACATGCGGCAGCCAACACGACATCAGGTGGGCGGAGTGTATTGGGTTTGAACTCCTCGTTATTGCCATCCTTGACTCACTCACAGACGACGATGAACAACATTTCTGTCTGTTCTGCGACAACCAAGGGGTCGTCAGTGCCTGGCAGAACGGCAGATGTCGAAACTGGGAGACCAACAGCTCCTTTCGCAGAATCCATGAACGGCTCAGCGAGCTCAATGAACACATCTCTTTTCATCTGCGGTATGTTGAGAGCAGTGTGAATCCCGCCGACGGTCCCTCCTGGGGCGTGTTCCCATCCACCAGGCTTGTTCTCCCCCCCCTCACCATACCCACAGCCATTCGTCCCTTCATCATCGATGCCATCAAGTCCACATGCCCTGCCACATGAACACCAGAGTGCCCACACCCTCATCATTGTGCCGTGGCTGACGAGGGCTTGGACCGAGCATAGGGATGCAAGCCCACCCAACATCACAGGTGGGATCAGACATGCGCACTCCAGATTCAAAAACCACTCACCACTTGTCGCCCCTCACACCGCTGGCACTCCCCACACTTATCCATCTGCTCTCACTCCACGTCACTCTACCTTACGTCCTCACTGTCTCGCTCGTGACCGGCTCCGGCTTTGGACACCTCTAGCCTCTCGGCCTCATGATGGGCACGATGGGTCGATCGTGTGCATTTCAGACAGCAACATTGATCGTATCTTCGCAGTGCTCAGCCATTCACACTGCTGTTAGCACCTGCGAATGCTACAGTTCAGGTCTATTAGTTTTTCATGTGTTTTGCGACTCCTGGAGCATCCCAGAACCGCAGCACTGCCCTGCGTCTTCCATCGTGTTATTAGTGTTTGTTGCCAGTTGTGCCAGCTTATACTCAGGACATACACTGGAGAATTATTTCTTCGGAATATGCGCCTGGCACTTGTTGCACGGACTACCCTGGCTCGTCGACCAGGCTCAAATTTCACTTGTGCTTGAAGGCGCTAAACGTCTCGCACCGCCTAAGTCCACATGTCCCAAATGCTCTGCTTTCACAGTTGACCTGCTCATCCAGCTGCGGTCTGTCCTTGACCTCTCACAGCCCCTGCATGCTGCCGTGTACACCTGCCTCATGACCTCGTTTTGGTCCCTCGCACGCAGTGGCGAATTCACCGACGAGTCCCTATCAGCATTCGACCCGCTTTGTCATGTGAAGGTTTGTGACATGCATCAGGAAACTGACCGCAATGGACTACATGTCACTGTTTTTCACCTGCCGCAAACTAAGACCACGCAACACGGCGCTGACGTTTATTGGGCGACACAATCCGGAGACGCCGACCCCCACGCTGCCTTATTAAACCATTTTAGCATCAACACACCGGACCCGCACTCAGCCCTCTTCACTTGGTGCCACCAGAAAGGTGCACGGGTACTGACAAAGTCCGCATTTATGAAGTGTTTGCAAGACGGCGGAAAAACACTGGGGTGCACTGATATGAAGGGTCATGGCATCAGGATCGGAGGTACCTTGGAATATCTCCTGCGCGGGGTACCTCTCGAAAGCGTCAAAACAATGGGACGTTGGGGAAGCGACGCGTTCATGCTGTACCTGCGGAAGCACGCTGTCGTACTTGCACCTTACCTTCAGGATCAACCGATCCTGGAACCCTTCATGCGCTACGCACTACCCTGATGACAGGTGAGATCTCACAACTCTCCTTATTTCGGGGGACCAAGCTCATGCTCGATGCGGCAGATTTTGCTCCTTGATTAGCGGGAATCTCAGCTTAAGCTTGGTCTGAGGTGGGAATTCAAAACGTGTTTCGGTCTAAGGCCCCAAAGGCCTTGCCCAAACTAGATACCCTTACTGCCCATAGCCGCGATACTCTTACCTACATTGCCTTGTGTTGTAACCAGATTATGTGATCGCTTATGAATCAGAAAACCTTCGAGTTCGTTTGAGAGTTCAAACCATAGATATTGTCTGATTCCGACATTCAAGTGGCTGTGTACTTAGGTACTAATGTGACTTTCTGGAATCTGTTCGCAATTGGTCTCATTTAAATTGTAAGTTAGGATCAGTAACTATTAGCTACAGCTTGACTTGAGGACTCACGACCCTCGTACTAGTGCTGTTCGCCGCAAGGCTCAATAGTAGTCCAAAGTTCAAGTATATACCAAGGCCCCCAATTATCTTCCGCATGCTCCATTTCATCATCGTCCGCCTCCACCTGCCAATCGATAATCCTACTCATCATCCACACGTTACATACCTGTCAATTACCAAAAGCCCTCTGCAAGCGGTCAGTGACAACCGGCCACATGGGCACGCAATCCCAGTCTTAAGACCTTGCCTCCAGCTCCCTCTTGATATGCAAAAAATTTGTGCATCAACTCTTCTAACGAGCATGCCTACCCATGGCACCAAGAGTCCACATAAACTTCTGCATCCATAAGCACTCCAGCATCCGCCCACAGGATCTCACCACCAGTGAACCACCCTAATGCCTGCGTCCGCGTAGAACCGACCTAATCATATGGCAACAGTTGGTAAGCATAGGACTTATCTAGCTCGTGCCACTCAACTCACACCCGTCGCCATCAGCTCGACGACAGCTATCTTCGTTCTCTTGGGCCTAATGCAGACATCTTCATCTTGTAACTCAGTTTCTCCTTGTTTCCACGACGTCGTCTCGGTCCCTCATTTGAACTCCAGGGGATGATGCACGCGGTCAATCAAAACTAGTGGAAACGAGAATGATGTAGTTCCGACCGTGGATCCTGGGATGCACAGAGCGCACATTCTGAAGGTACGATGCATCAGGAGTTCCACCCTTGACTTCATAATCCAGAGCCATAAACAACCTGCATTGTCCTGCATTGTCCTGCAAAGAACGAAGACTTCAAAATGCGTCCACTGCTTGCAGTTCATCGATTTCGAAGGCTAACTGCTCAGTCTCAACTATCAACAAGTGCTACTGACATTGACAGAGACGTTCCGTGCGTTTGTCTATGTTGTAACTCTGAAACGGCGATAAACTAGATTACTTTTTTGTTTTTTTACAAAACATGTACGCAAGTTCAGGATAGGTTGTGGAGCAGAATAACACGTGGAGTACAGCCGACGCCGACCTCAATTCACTTGAATCTGAATCAGTTCACGGATACCTGGGGGTATATCAAGCCCAGTCGATCTCATTGCTGTCTCGGCTGAGGCTGACCGACGTACATCAAACATGCATACACCATACCGGGGAATACGCCATATTGTGTGATCATACAAGCATTTCGTACAAGTTCCGACTCCTGAAACCACCTCGACAAATGTGACATTAAGGTCTAGCTAAAAACAAACGGGTCAGCAGGACTGCTACCACAGCATGATAGTGAAACATACGTAGGCGATGATTCAAAGTAATTTGAAGAACAGCCTCGAATAACTCCGCCTTCGTTCGAGAACACGAAGATTCTTTCTCCTCCGCCTGAGAGCGTTCAATGGATTCTTTCTCCATCTGTTTGAAGCGCTCAAAAGCTTTTTTCTCCTCCTGAGAGCGCTCGAAAGCTTCTTTTGCCTTCCTCTTGGACGATTCAAATGGTAACTTCGCCGTCCAAGTAGGTCGACGTGGATAGACAGCAGTCCTAATAGCTTCGTCATATGCGTGGGCGGCAGTAGCTACGGCATCTTCATATGCGCGGGCAGCTGCGGCCACAGCTTGTTTATATGCCTGGACGGCAGCGATCACAGCTTCCCTGACAGTAGCTGCATATGGAGATGGCATGTACTGCTCCAGAGCGACATAAAAAGAGGGATCAGACTTTTGCAGGTCCTGAAGATAGCGCCGCTTGTCGAAAATATAGAAAGAGTGTTCGAAGATGATGACAGCAGCTAAATGAACAACAATAAGCAGGACCATCGCAATGTTGCCTCAAAATTACCAGAAATAAGCTGAATGATGTTCTCCAAGGGCGATGAGCCAGAGACCTGTCAGATTTGCGATATGAGAAGTGTGTTACAATCTGTGGTCAATTGAACATACCACAGAACGTAACCTAGACAGTATCTCAACACAGTTATCGTCACGAAGCACGTCCTACTGAAGGATCAGCGATGTCGTTCGCGAGCAAGGCTCCAGACTCACACGCTATTAAAGGATGTGGTTTCTCGGTGGTAAGCAAATCTCAAATTCAAAGGAAGATCGGCACACTGACTTTCTAAGGAATGCCATCGGTAAGCAAAGCTAGAGCTCGAATGAGAATGAGAATGACGATGAAGAACTCACTCCCTGTCAACAGATCAGCGGTGTTATCGGTGAGGAAAGTCCGAGCTTAATGGCAGATGAACATACTCACCCACTGTCAAAAGGGATCAGCAATTTCACTAGTCAGTAATGCACCAATTCGACCGCGGATCGATACGCTTACGGACTGTGAATGGACGGACAATGTCTTCAGTCAGTATGGTTCGAGATTGATAGTGGATGGATCAACTCACAATCTATCAATGGAACCGTGATGTGTTCGGTCAGTATAGCGCAAAGGCGACGTGTGATCAATACACCCACATCCTAACAATAAATCAACGATTGCATCAGAGTGAGGAAGGCAGGAGTTTGGCAGAGAATGATGATACTCACAAGCTGTCAACGGATCAACAATGTCTTCAGTCAGTAACTCGACTCAAAGGTCAGTAGAAAATCGATATACCGACCTCCTGCAGACAGATCATCAAATTGCTTGGGTCAGGAAAGTTCGAGCTCGAACGAGGATCGACACACTCACTTGCTGCGAAGGGCGGGCGACGACTTGGATCAGCATGGCTCGAGCTCGAACGAGGATCGACACACTCACTCGCTGCGAACGGCGGGCCACGACTTGGATCAGCATGGCTCGAGCTCGAACGAGGATCGACACACTCACTTGCTGCGAAGGGCGGGCGACGACTTGGATCAGCATGGCTCGAGCTCGAACGAGGATCGACACACTCACGTCCTGCGAACGGCGGGCGACGACTTGGATCAGCATGGCTCGAGCTCGAACGAGGATCGACACACTCACTCGCTGCGAACGGCGGGCGACGACTTGGATCAGCATGGCTCGAGCTCGAACGAGGATCGACACACTCACTTGCTGCGAAGGGCGGGCGACGACTTGGATCAGCATGGCTCGAGCTCGAACGATGATCGACACACTCACAACCTGCGAACGGCGGGCGACGACTTGGATCAGCATGGCTCGAGCTCGAACGAGGATCGACACACTCACAACCTGCGAACGGCGGGCGACGACTTGGATCAGCATGGCTCGAGCTCGAACGAGGATCGACACACTCACATACTGCGAACGGCGGGCGACGACTTGGATCAGCATGGCTCGAGCTCGAACGAGGATCGACACACTCACTTCCTGCGAAGGGCGGGCCACGACTTGGATCAGCATGGCTCGAGCTCGAACGAGGATCGACACACTCACATACTGCGAACGGCGGGCGACGACTTGGATCAGCATGGCTCGAGCTCGAACGAGGATCGACACACTCACTTCCTGCGAACGGCGGGCGACGACTTGGATCAGCATGGCTCGAGCTCGAACGAGGATCGACACACTCACTTGCCTGCGAACGGCGGGCGACGACTTGGATCAGCATGGCTCGAGCTCGAACGAGGATAGACACACTCACAACCTGCAAGTAAAGCCCAGTTTAAATGAGAACACTCCTTGAACTTTCCAATAATCTTACCGAAATATGCGGAAACCAGACGCCCACTCTTGCTATCATCACCTCATGAACCTCAGACTCTTTAGAGTCAAAATATTTCTTGAGTGTTCTAGACAATATCAGTTGTCAGCGCTCATGGCGGGTAAACCAGATCGTGGGTATTTACCTGTCAACTGCATATTTCACGCAGAGCTCCAAGTTGCTCTGCTGGGTCGAAACGAACAACTGCTCTAGCACTTCATTAGTACCCAGAGTTCCAGCCGTGCGTTCCATCAGTGGTCCGCAATCTGCATCATCGTTGTTCATGTCTAATGGATCAAAGGTCATCATGCATCGCAACTCGACCATCAACCGGCTTACTAGGAAGGCAAACATGACATTTCGGCGGCCATCGGACGTCTTTGAGAAACTTCAATTGTGGCCCGTTAACAAATGACTCTTCGGCGTGTTTTGGGGCCAGTTCTTTGGCGTCCTTTCGAGATTTTCCTTCCTTCTTCAGCTCTGCGAATGCGACGTCGTAGAAGGCATCGAACTTTGTGAACAGTACGATCACTGGAACTGAGTATTGTGATTCTGCATCAGTCAAACATCGACGATGCTGGGATGTGAAAGCTTACCGGTTCCTGTGTCGCACTGAGAGAAAAATTTATTTTCACCTTCAGTGAATGACCTGTGTGCCTCATCCATCGGGATGCAGTACCTATGTTGAAACCGTGAGATAGCGCATTTTGTGATTGATCAGTTTCAATTACCAGATAGCGTGTAGTTGATCGCTTAGTTTAGTTTTCTTTGAACGGCTAGTGATAAATTCCTTGACCTTGTCGAATTCGGTTGCGCTGCCCGCCTCGAAACCGCGTGAATCATGAAAGACAAATCCTGGGTTGCTTTCAAACACCAATTCATTGTCGATATCGTGCTCTCCGCGCTGAGAGCAGTTCAGTTCATGTCATGAAATAAGAGCACACCTTACCTCTCTGGATGCCGTTATAGTTGCAAGATCGATCTGATGTCGACGGGTCACTACCATCCTCCTACTAGCATAATACTGCTCACCTTTTTCCCGGCGCTGTTATATATTATTGGGTTGTCCCGTGTGTTGCAAACTCTTCGAAGGATGGTAGTTTTTCCTGCATTCGCTCTTCCTATGATGAGGATTCGAAAGCGACGGATTTTCTTTCTTATCTTTGAAGGATCCATGGGGAAGGTAAATGTCAAGGAGAAGCGCTGGTTTAGTAGGTCACGGTAGCCTTATAATCATTGCAGTGTGTGAACTCGGTGAATTCTAACCGAGTTGAAGTCAGCATGTAGGCAATGGGTGTACACAACTGCATACAACACTGATATTTGAATACCCAGCCCGAAGCCAACACGCCTGGGGTCCATGACTAAAGGGTAGCACCTGGTCTCTAAAGAAGCACGGTGAGCGTGCTTCATCTAATTTGAATCAGCCACGGTATGATTGCTCCCCATGCCCTTGTCAAGCGACTGATCTTATCTCTGATCCAGGGACAAGTGTTGGTGTACTGCGCGTTTTCACAGATCGAGAGCTTTGTCTTCACAATATCTACCGTGAGATTCAACGGGAACAGGGTTTAACTATCGCACGCTCAATAATGGTTAGATTTGACCAAGTCTCCCATAATGAGTATAGACCTGGAGAGACAGTTTCACGTTTTTAGGCAACTGCCGCGCCGGCTGGGTGCGCCGTACATGAGGTGTACCTCATTTCCTCGCGGCTGAAGCGCTGAACCCATGGCTTGCACTCGACCTCTATAAATTTGCAGTGAGAGCAGACTCCTCCCTAAATCAAATCAGCATGGCTGATTCTCTTCACCCCTCAACGGTTTCCTGTCCTCTCCACATCTTTGGTACTCAGTTCAAGTGCTACCATCAACCTCGCTGAATATCTCCAATAGGTATCACCGTCGATTTCAGCAAGTCGAAAATCAACGTAGTGTCTGCTGAAGCACGGATCAGCAAGTTGAATTCGCCACATGGACTCGAACGCGAAGCAGGAAAGAGTCTGCGACGGACGTTTTCTCCACATATGTAAGTACTCGACTCCAACGCATGTTCTCACCCTGAGGCGCTGCCGTGTTTTTGTCGTAGGGTGCTGTCTCGCGAGGATTCATTTTCCTTGCATCTGCGGTATAGGAAAGGTCTTAGAACCAAGCATGAAGACATTATTTTCGACACAGATGACATGATCCGCGCATATAATGCAAGCGAAAGACAAGGTGAAACAAGAATCATCGTACTCTCACTTCGATCCCTCACGAGCTCAACTTCACATGCGTAGAATACATCAAGTTTCATAAAAACATCAATATTGTCGTTGACCTTTCCGGAAATACAACAACAAAAGTAAGGATCCACGTCTGGGATCGAGCCCGTCTAAGTCATAAATCGGCAGGTTGATCAGTCCGTCTCTTCCGGTCAAAGTCTTGAGCTACGGTCTACCACTTCCGAAATATTTCAGAGCTATCCTCGGTGAGTCAGAATGATCATAAAGTGCCGTCCTTGAGGTTGACACTCCCAAGGTTCCGAATTTTGGTGATAGGAAAGGTATTTGCCATATGGCATTCTCCGGTCTTAGGCCAGTATTGATGACGTGCTTTTAAAATAGACTGGCGTCGGAAAGTCGTCACTGATCAATCACGTGTTTGGAGTGGAAAAAACGGTGGGGCACACGATGTTCTAACGAGCACAGCTACTCATAACGTCAATAGATCGCTTCGCACGATAAACCAGGCGAGGTTAGCATCGACGATGAGTTCAGCTCACCTCAAAACAAGAGGTTTGTTTTGCACGACAGCAAAGGTTTTGAGCCGGGAGACGAAAAGAACCTCAAAATAGTCCAAGATTTCATTGAACGTCGGAAGGAAATGACTCCCGAAAATCAGTTGCATGCTGTTTGGTAGGCTTCTATCTCGACCATTGCACTATGGCGGACCGACTAAATTCACGGAAGGATTTGCTTCGAGATACCTCGTGCAGACGGACGTTTGCTAGAGACAGGAACGGATGAATTCCTGACGTTAAAAAGTAGTGGAAAGCTAGGAAACGGTAAGTGAATCGATGACTATCTCTGTCATGTTGGAGCTCACGCTTTGTCGAAGTTCCCGTTATCGTCGTTTTTACCAAGTACGATATGCTCATCGATCGCGTGGAGCGAACTCTAGATGAAAGCTCTCTCGATGGATTAAGCGACCAAGCTGTCAAGGAACTTATCAAGAACAAAGCAGAAGCGGAGCTGCAGGATATCTGCATTCGACCTCTAGAAAAATTTGCGGGGGAGGGTGATGTACGATTTCCCCACGCTACTATCTCTAGTGTGTACCAATACTTCGACAAGTTCGTGCATGCCTCTGAAGTATAACATTGCAGCAGAAGAAGTGTATAAGGAGACGCTCACCCACCTGATCCAAATAACTGAAAAATGTGTCGGTCTGCATTCTGCGCCCGAGGCCGCGGTGATAACCTCCATCGCTCAGCGAGTTCATCCTGGACTCAAAGTAAAAGCATCGATCGAGTGAGTGTTGCTTACTTCATTTCTATCTCGTGATTTACGAAGTGTCAGGGTTGGCAAGAAAAGTCCGTCCTGGTTTCGCATTGATAATTACTGAATAAAATCTAAATCTACATGTCTTGCAGAATATTGGAAGGCACTTGCATCAAGCACAACGTTCAAGAACCACAAGACATGGGATTGTCTGTATGTGCTTCACACTGACATCGTCAATGTATGGAACTTCTATGACCCACATCATGTAACGGCTATTTTATTTCTCGTCATATCCGTCCTAACGTAATTTGTGGGTAGTACTTGCGCAGCCAAGAGTTCAGGGAATTGACAACGAACATAGTCGATAAGCTAGAAGTTGGACCCACACCTAATCCCACCCAGACCATGTAGGCCGGTCTTTTGCGTGACCTTTTTTCTATCTCATTGAATATTTACAGGGCTTTTGGGTTATCCATGGTCGGCACTATCGCAGGCATCGTGACTGCCCTGGCGGGACCTGCGGCTCCCATCGTAGTACCAATCGCAGTAGGCGCCGTACTCGCTGTATGGGTTCACGATGTATACAAGATATCGTAAGCACCACTACTTTTCTGTGTGCAAAATGATATCAACACTTCTTCGTCAGCCGCGCAGTGCTTCAACGCTTCATGGCGTACATAATCCACTTAACGCTGGTGTTGCAAACATTATATCTGGTATCAGAAGGCAAGGAAATCACTCGTAGGGCCATCAAACTCTCCATCGCTTCCTACCTCGCCTCCCCAATGAGCGGAGAAGTTGTTGCTCGGATTCAGGAGTACGATAGGCAGTTGTCCATCCTGGAACGCACAGATCGCGACATCTTGGATAAAATCATTGAGGTGATGCAATTTTACAGCATCGATGCGGCACACATGTCCGACCTTCGGGGAAAGCTCTCCGTAGATTTGACATCGGACGAACCATGGTGAATCGAGAGGTCGTAGCACTCGATTGTTATTTTCGCTGATGGTTTTGTGCATGGGCGGTGTCTGACGCGATTTTAAATGGTACTAACTTGTACTATATCACTTGGATTCATGGCCAGCCATAACACTGTAGGGTATGATATACTGTGTTCTATTAATGACATGTACTTGCTGCTATATTTGATTCGAGCCCTCTCAATGTGCCAAAGTGCTGTATCAATACATAAACACCGGGCCTCATGCTCAGGCGGCAACCACCCGGGATGAGTGTAGCCCAAAGCGCATTTATCGCTAAAGGTACTGCGTGTCGTTGCAAGCGCTGCAAGGGATGTACGAGTCAAAGGTATCTGCGAGGTGAAAAATGATCTGAGACAAATGCAGGATCATTGACGTGCAGATGTAAATTATGTGCTGGAGGATCGATCTCGCAAATGTTGCATATCGTTTATCGAGTACCACGAGTCTCTGCTGATTCTGGATCCAGCTGCCAGGCAAAGGGTATACACGCTAACGCGAGGAGTCGGCCCGGTCGGACTCCCGTCGAAACTACAGAAGGATCTGTGTTGTGTCACAAGGGTGCGTGGCCATGGGCAACGCAGGGGCCGTCCAAGCGCTTGAGTGCTATAGCTAGCCGCATCCATCAAGGGGGTAGGGTTCCATCATACCTCAAGGGTCTGGTTCATGGTTGGTCAAAGAAGCACGGTGGCTTTATACGAGCGCTAACCAACCGTGCTCTCACCCACTCAATTCGAATCAGTCACAATTATGATCGCTCCAAACCTTTATACATATTTTGGCGCACCCTCGAACATTCTCAAGTCCGACACAGCACACCTTTTGACTCAGACCCACATGTTCTTCATTTCATCATGATAACGAGCTGGGCGTACGCGTCAATAGCTAGTCTGTGTTACACGAGGATACCTCCCTTCGGCGTAGCTGACGCATGGCCTACAGTGCCCTACACCCGGCCTTCAGATAAATCCGCCGTGACGAAGGAAAGTATTCTCTAATTCGAATAAGTATTCAGTATGGCTAGTCCCCTCGACGCTTTAACTATCTACGTCTCTGGTACCAGTCATTTCGTCAGCAGAATCAAGAATCCTACTGAATATATCCAATAGGTGTCACTCTCGATTTCAGCAACTCGAACAAGAATGTGAAGTCTGCTAAAGTACGAATTAGCCATAGGTCGTCCGTGCTAATCAAAAGTGGGGCAGAGAAGGTTTTGCGAAAGGCGTTCTTTCCACCCATGTAAGGACTCGACCTGGACAACTAACTGTACCCAACTGAGCTGGTATTGCGTTTCATCACAGGAAGCTTTCTATTGGGGATACATTTTCCTTACGTCTGCAGTACAAAAAATAGCTTAGGCTGAAAACCGAACATGATAACATTAATTTCGAACTAAAAAACATGTTCCACGTATGTGGTGCAAGAGAACGACAAGGTGAAACAATAGCCATCACGCTCTTGCCTTTATCGCTCATGAATTCAACCTTACATGCGCAGAATACAAAAAGGTTCATGAAAACATCACCATTGTCATCGAACTTTCCGGGAATCCAACAACTGAAGTAAGGTTCCATGTCTCCCATCGGAAATCATCTAAGTCGTATGTTAGCAGACCGAGCAGTTTCACTCCTCCGATGAAACACTGGAGCTCCGGCCTACCACTGACGAAATCTTTCAGAAGTGTCCTCAGTGAGTCTGGATTATCGTCAAACATTCTTTAGGTTGACGCTAGGGGCTTTCAAGGTTCCGAATTCTGGTCATAGGAAAGGTACCAGGTTTTTGCTGATCTCATGCTAGCTTTGACACGGTATTTCCGATAGACTGGCGTTGGCAAGTCTTCGCTGATCAACCACGCATTCGGAGTAAAGAACGCGGTAGGCTAATCACGATACTGCACAGTATTTAGCTACTCATGCTGTCAATAGATGGCTTCGCACGAACAGCCGGGCGAGGCCAGCATCGATCACGAGTTCATCTCACCGCAAAACGACAGATTTGTTCTTCATGATAGCAAAGGTTTTGAACCAGGGGAAATAGACAACCTCAAAGTTGTCCGAGATTTCATTGAGCGCCGGAGAGTAATGCCTGATTTGAAAAATCGGCTACACGCTGTTTGGTGGGAGCATTATCTTAGTGCGTTTGTATGACAAGCTGACTATATACAAGGCTTTGCTTTGAAATACCCTGCGCAGGCGGGCGCTTACTAGAAACCGGTGTGGAGCAATTTCTTACATTGATGCGCAAAGGAGAACTGGGAGGCAGTACGTCGATGGATTGTTACCGCTACACATAGGTCACAGCTAACGCAGGTCAAAGTTCCTATTGTTGTCGTTTTCACTAAATTCGGCACCCTCCTTGTTCATGTGGAGCGAACTCTGGACAAGTCAACTATCAAGGGTTTGGACAATGCGGCAATTCAAAAACGCATAAAGGAAAGCGCGGAAGACAAGCTAAAGGAAGTCTGTATCGCACCCCTGGAGAAATTTGCAGGGTCCGGTATTCCGCATGTTACAGTTTCCAGTGAGTATCGCTGCTGTGGTTGTCATTTGTGTTTTCAATACAATCCTGAGCACAGCAAATGGACACCACGAGGAGACCCTGGCCCGTTTGATCCGAACCACGGAAGAACTCGTTTGTAAGCATGTTGGGACCGATGCGTCGGTGACGACGTCTGCTGCTCAGCGAGTGGATCCTGGACTGAAGATAAAGGCATCAATAGGGTGAGCTTTACTTGCTTCATCCTTATCTTGCTATTTACGCAGCATCAGGGTTGGCAAGAGAAGTCTGTCTTGATTTTGTATTCAAAGATACTGAACAGAAGCTGAACCTTCACGTCTGTCTTTTAGAATACTGGAAGGCACTCGCATCAAGCGCACCATTCAAGGACCGTTCTATGTGGGACTGTCTGCATGTGCTTCACACTGACATTGTCAAGGTGTGGAACTTCCACGACCCTAATGATGTAATGGCTCTCTTTTTTATTCGTTGTCGCATATTCTGATGCCGTTCACCTGCAGTACTTGTGTAACCCGGAGTTCAGGATATTGATGGCGAACATGGCCAATGAGCTAGATGTCGGACCCATTGGTAATGCCAACAAGAACCTGTAAGACAGCCTTTCACGCGATGGTGAATTTCATCTCATCCAATGTTCGTAGCGCGTTTGGGCTGTCCATTGTGGGTACTATTGTGGGCATCGTGTCCGCACTGGCCGGACCTGCTGCCCCCATCGTATTACCAATAGTGGCGAGTGTTGTGATCGCGAAATGAGTTCACGAGGTGGATCAGCAGTCGTACGTCCTGCTACTTATCCTTCATGGAGAGAATACCGACAGGTCTCCTTCCCAGCTGCTTGGCGCTTCAACGCTTCATGGTATACATCATCGACTTAACTCTCGTGTTGCAGACGCTGTATCTTGTGTCCGAAAACCAGGAACAGTCTCGTAGAGCCATCAAGCTTGCAATCAAGTCCTACCACGACTCACCAACTAGGGGAAGGGTCCATAATCGGATTTAGGAGTACGAGGCAATTGACCATTTTGGCACGCGCGGACCGCGATTCATTGGATGAATTCGTCAAGCTACTACAATCATATAGCATCAGTGCAGAGGAAATGATGGTTCTTCGGAGCAAACTTCCCGCTGTGGATTTATCTTCGGATGAACCGTGGGACACGGCCGAGAAGTCTAGCACTTGATTCTTTTGTGTATTATTTTGATTGTGTGTCTCGTAGATGGATGTCGACGTGTCCTTACCCGTACTATGTAATTGGAGTTATAGCTGTCTGTGCTACTGTAGTCTGCCCTGACGTTCTCTCTGAGAAGGTTTTCCTTGAAATCAGTTTATCCTCCCGGGACACGACTACTCCCATGAGCCGGACTAGTCTAGCAGGCCACCGCATACATGGGAACATCGACTCATCGAGCTTGTCCCGCCGCGCGTTCCGTATGTCAGCGATACATACCTCTGAGTTCCATAACTGAATTATCTGAAGATGTGTATACCGATGGGGATGACAGCTTCGAACGACTTGGCGAACCACGCGCCTTGCCTTGTTTGTTGCGAAATGTCCGAAGAACTGGCGTGAGTACTAAACGCTGAGCTTGTCTACGGCTGACAAATATGCTTCGACTATTTTCGTTTTTAAAGCCGTCGTGGCAGTCCGGAAGGATCAGTCTGTATATCTGGCCAGAGCCGATTTGATGCTAGCACGCGGAGTTCGCGGAAATTATTGAGAACAAGTGAGGGAGTTGTGGGCTACTGTGGGGTACGTACGGCACGTACTAGGTAGGGCATGAGAGCCAGGAACCAGGTCGATTTAATATACAACGGATGCGAGTTGATGATCTCGCGTGGTAGAAGTGATCTGTTGTAGGATGGTAAGCCACGGATCGACATAAGGTTTGTTTTCTTGACTAAAGGTAAAATAAACTGAAGGATGGGGTGAGTGGCCGGTAGAACGGAAAGTAGACAGGGTGCACCATAGTGGGTTTTCACTGGGGATCAGCGCTAGTCTACAGTGAATGACCAATCGGATTATGTAAGCAAGCTGCCACAAATCTTTGGAATATCAACTTGATGATTAATGATAGTCACCAATGAGATCGAACTTACATACATGAATAAGCACCGCAGCATAAAGAGTTGTCATGACGTCGATGGTGTTGTTTCGGTGGCCTGCATGCTAACCGAAACAATTACATGGAGCCTTGGTGAGCCGGCATGCACTGACTATCAGCGTTTTATGGAAGGCTTCCGCAAAGGGAAGACTCTAGTAACTTGCCAATATTTAAAGGTAGAGGAAGTAAAAGTGGTACACGAGGTGATTTACCCTTTCCAGCTTCTTCAAGGACTAGTAGTACTATACCGTAAGTGCGGTGATTACAACGAACACTGTCACGGTGGTTGCTATGGTCTTTACGACAAGATTGAAAGAATCTTTGTTCTCATTATTCTGATTCTTAAGGGCGTGTACTCATGCACCTATCAAGGTCTAGACATTAAACGTGCCACCTTCATCATCGCTGCTGACCTGTTCATGTGTCTTTGTTCCAGTGGAAACAATTGACGGTGGTTTATCATCAAAACCGTCATAAGATGTTAGCTTCAGACAATAAAACGGAGGAGTGTCACAGGATCTGAAGACTATCCGAGTTCGCCTAGGCCCATCATTCACAAGGGTTACAAAGAGCTGCAGGAGACTGCGTGTCCTTCTAATCTCTCTGTTTCAAAATCTCCGCCTTTCAGTTATTTCTTGCATCATTGGAAGATGACGAGGGTCGTCAAAAAGAGGCAAGCATCGTTTCAACATCGCCTTAAGACATCCTCATTAGTATCAATCTCAGTCCTCACGCCGCACCATTAATGTGATGCCATCTTCAACCTCGAAGGCGCCAAAATCCGCTCGACTCTCTAATGCCCCACAAAATTTGAAATACGAAGAAATAGCCCCACCTATTAGCGCAAATATTTCTCGTGAATTTGTAGTCGCGACGCTTGTGAGTGGCACTAAAGCTTGAACTTTTGTCAGTTCAACAAGCTTCAGAAAAAGCCAAAGTCTAGTAATGCAGCAAACAGTAAGATTGGTGGACCTGTTCCGTTCTCCTCCTTCACCCTTTTCAAGCATCAAGCGATGGACTTGGAGTGGCTACTCGCTCGTGAGAAAGCAGGACAAGGTGGCTCAATACTCGCACACGAGATGGGGTGTGTACAACGCGCATGAATGGATAATTACTCATTCAAACTCAAAGTCTCGGAAAGACTGTAACCTCGATCGCGTTAATAAAAAAAGACACTCCAAGAGACGAAAGCAGAAGATTTCAAGAAATCGCCTGTCGTTCCTATTGTGGCTAGTGGAACCGTGAAAACTCCCCCCAAACAACCTAAGACGACATTGTGAAGTCAAATGTTTCTTGTTTCTGTTGTCTCGCTGACACTGCAATAAAGGTGGTCGTCCCTAGCGTATCTCTCCGCGAACAATGGATGCGTGAAATTCGAAAATTCGGTGATGGACTAACAGCGAAAGTTCACGATGGGCACATGAGTAGGTAGATTTCCAGACCTGCCTACGCAATCTAAAATCTACTTCAATATAGGTGTAGACGCTCTCATGGACGCAGATGTTATCGCAAGTACTTCCTAGAGACTGCCCAGTGCTACCTAATCTCTTGTGTAGATCACTACGTATCAGCGAATAGAACGTCGAATGAACAAAGATCCCAAGGATCCAGTTTTTCAAGCACGCTGGTTCCGCATTATTCTAGGTGGCGTGCTCAATGCCTGAAGTGACGATTACCTCAACTGAGTACAAATCGTTGCAGATGAATCGCATAGGGTTGTGGGTTTAGGTGCTTGGTACAAGGCATGCATGGCTTTGCAAAAGCTTCAAGGGCTTTGTCTTACTGGTACCCCGTTTGTAGTGAGTTTGTAGCGATTTGAATACGATCACTGAGCAACAACGGCTTGTATAGAACAAGCTATCCGATATCCAACCCCAGCTCAGATTTCTCGACATCACAAATGAGCGAGGTCCGGTTGCCGAAAGCACCGCTTTCGCAGTGCGCGGCAAACGTGGATACTTCTCCAAGGTTTCCGCACACGCAGTCGCGGTATGTTGTTTCTCCGCTATGCGCAGTCGTTGAGATGAACCTTTTTTAGGATCTTCTTGCGCATTGTGCGCGATATAGGAGAAAGGTGGATGTTATTCAACTTCCGAATCTAGAAATCAAGATTGTTCATGTGTGGCAAACACAAGGGGAGAAGATGATACACGACTGGGCTCGTTCCAGCATCAAAGATTTCGATATGGCGTGGCTGGAAGCCAGGCAAGGTAGTGGATTTGCTTACATATACGGTATGCAGATTATCCTGATAGTTCTTTTTCTCAGCATGCGATCATCCATTGCTACTCATGGGCGTCTTAGGACAATTAATTGAGGAGCAAGGCCTGGGTGCTGATATAACTTCAGATGCAGTAGACATGTACGGACATGGTCGGGGCCCCGATCCGGAAGTTCTCCCATTAAGCCTTCAGCCATTCGCTCGGCTGTTTGGACATGCGTACTTCTCAAGTAAAATCCGCGCGGTAATGGATATCATCACAGGGGTGCCAGAAGGCGAGAAGGCGTTGGTTTTCGTATGTAGGTTTGCCGTTTTTTTGGACTTGCCTCATGTATGCCTGCCCAGTGCTGCTTTAGGGACACGATGGATCTGCTGGAGATCCGGATGAAGAAGATGAAGATAGGGGTGGACCAATGTTCGTATGATACGTCCATTTTATGCAAGTTGGCGTTTGAAAGCCATGCTTATTGTTAGATCACGGCGAACTCTCGACCAAACAACGCATGCAAGTCCTCGACTCTTTCGCGAACGATTCCCGTATGAAAGTTCTCCTGATGTCCATTGATGCTGGTGGTGTCGGACTCAACATTACTGTCGCAAACCATGTTATTCTCGTCAACCCGTGGTGGAGCGGTTGCAAAGAGGTGAGTGGTTAAAGCGAATCGCATTGTCATTGATGTGAAAGGCCAGCAACTTAGGTACAGGCCATTTCTCGATGCCACCGCTTTGGCCAAGACAAGACGGTTTTTGTGTAAAAAGTCATCACACAGGGCTCTGTAGAAACCGATGTTATAAAGTGTCAGGAGGAGAAAAAGGACATCATTGAATATGTGCTAGACTTGATTGCGCTTCCCCCTATCCTCTGGGCTCGAGGGAATGTTTTGTAACCTTACCCGTATATATGAAACTATTGTAACATTATGTCTCACAATGCGTACGCCTGCTTGGATGCTCCTACAAAACAGGTATCGCACCAGCTCAGGAAGAACCTAACGATTATGCTGGTACGCTCTGAACCACCACACCATCAGGGAGTCGTTGCACAGAATATCCATTGCCATATCAACGAGACATACACCATCACTACCGGACGTATTGTCTATGGGCAATAGTAGGTAAATGAGGACCCAAGAATTAACAAATACAAGAGTCTTCTCTACATAGCAGGCCGACGCGCACTTGAGGCAGCTGTCGTTGTAGTGCGCTCAAGGGTAGTCCTTACATTCCGCCCGTTATCACCAGCACTCGCAGTAGTTGAGTCACTTCTGGCGCTCTCAGCACTCGTTGTGGAGTGCATCCTTGGGGAGTGCGTCTTCCTCTGGCCCATGACTGACTGGATGCTCGTATCCCCCGAGCCACTTTCCCGCCTGAAGTGTCTCATGACAGAAAGTCTCCTGGAAGAGTTAGACCCAGTGCGGGAATGGCTCGAGGACGTAGGAGATGATGGGGTATAAGGGGGTGGGTTCATACGTGATCTTGGAGATTGCGGTGAGACGGCACGCTCTTGGGCAGGTTCACCGTGACTGTTGGCGTTCTTTCTGTCTGGGGTGCTTGGTCGGCTTGACGGTTGGATGGCAAGGAATGGAGTGATTACGTCAGCTGCATCGGATAACGCAGGGGCGATATGAGGCGCCAAAGGCGAAATAGGCATAGCATGCCCAGCAGAAGTGGGTGAAGCGATGTGAAGCGAATGGAGGCTTGTTACTGAAGGACCGTTGGGAATATTATTGGACCGAATAGCGTAAGAAGAGGTGGACATGGCAGCTGATGTTTGAGGGTATCCAGATGGCGCGAGAGGAGTGCGTATCGTCGAGTCTTGGGTCGCCACAGCGAAGTGTGAACCATTCAATATAGGAAGTGTCATTTTGTGCGGGAATTTCCCTGCTCTTCTGCGTTTCCGGAAAATAATGAAGAAGCAAAAACCGCATAACAGAATTAGTAGAACCATTCCTCCGACAACGCCTCCAACAATCGGACCAACAGGAATTTCTGAAGATGGGCCCGAAGTGGGCGAACTTGAACTGCTAGTAATGGGTGATCCATTCAAGTCGGGTTTTGCTGATAGAAGTTAGTGCGCATTCGACTGACATATTCGATTGAGCTTACACATATCACTAAGATCAGTAGCAATGGACTTGTCAAATGTCCCATTGGAGTAGTTACTAGCTGTAAGATCATTCTTGGTAAAGGAGTTTAGCGATCCTGCTATTAGAACTTACGATTGTAGCTTGCATAATAAGGTATTATTGAGGTGTTAGAAGGGAGCCATATTCCCGAATCCCAAGGAAAGTATCTTTGAGAGACACGTAAAACACTACATCAGTAGAGAACAAACGCATATAAACTCACGTTGTTGTTGATGTCAATCCATTACAGTTCTTTATCCATGTATCCCAGCTATGCCAAATTTGCCAAAGCGAACAGCGAGTGGACTTAAGACACTTACCTCACCAAAGAGGGCGAGTTCGTGGCACAATACATACAAGCACTCAGCAAATTGTAGCTTGCCCAGGAACTGTTTGTAGTATCCATTCTCATTTTAAAAATCACACCAAATTTACACGAATGTTACTCACCAAGTGCACAAGGTTGCATTTGAGCTAACAGGAACGAAGGGATCCTCGGAAGAGGAAGGGGAGATAGTAGTATCTGAAGCGACTCAGGCATATCACAAAGCTTAGTAGTAGGGGACTTACTCGTAGTATTCGGGCACGAATTGTATACCGTTGTCACTATATCGCATGGGGATTCCTGATGGGTGTTCACAGACCAAGGTGCCAATGCACATGCCATTTTGGCCTGTCAACGATTGAGGGAGCTTTAGGTTATGAACAAAGCCGTGTGAAAGATGGTAGAGTGCCAGAGACGCAATGGATATGGCAGTGATCTGTAAGTCGAATGTTGACGGCAGCGAATGAAACCAGGGAAGAAACAGTGACAGCGGATGGAGGGTGACAGCTTAGCTGCGAGGTGACAGGTGAAGCGACTTGGAGATGGTGCACGGCTAAACGCGGGCCATAGGTCTTGGATAGTAGGTGCGCCCATTATCACGAAGCTCCGTGGACCAAGTTAGTAATAATACGGATGGCCATGATAGGAATGGGTAAACCTCCGTTTTGACAAACTGGGGGAACTTCGAAGATGGACCTGACTCCTTGGCAAGTGAATCGGGTAATAAAGATATAGCCGCATGTACATTACGGTACTAGTGCCCGTCAAGAGTTGCTGTGATACTGACAACCTGGGTTTACAACTCGGATGTAACATGCTAGGGCCCAGTCTCGAGTCGACATCGAGCTCAAGTCTTATTGTGAAGAGTTAGTCAACAAGTCGTTTACAAATTCCCACATGTAGGTTGAAGGTTCTGCCCGGTTCCGAGTCAGCGCTCATCATGGCATATATATCTTCGGTCCGCGCATAAAGGCTGTTCTAGTCAGCCAGGTCACCAGATAGGGCTGGGACCAGAAAACGTAACGATATGCCTGACATTCTTGTTCCTCACGCCCCATGACATGATTGACATTGATTGATCGTTCACCTACTGCATCCTAGCCTGCTCCTCCAACATGGTGTCCTTGTGTTTCTATGGTTTTGTGGCCATCATTCCATATGTTCTGATTACCCTGGCTTTGCAAGTTCATCCAGTCAAGCGCAGTGACGTTTCAGCTGCCTCCTGTGCCAGTGAATACTCGTGGATGGAAGACAGTCAGGGCTACTCGCCTTGTACTACTGTCGCTTATGTAGAGGGCGCGTGCACTGGGAACAGTATGTGGATTTTGCTTGTTTCTCAACTGTAAACTCATGTGCGCGCTCTAAGACTATGTCCAGCCAATCCTGATCAACGGCTATTCGTACTCCTTACCAAATTCTTCGACCGCAAATGAATGTTATTGGCAAGTGGGGTTACAACTGCGTCTTCGATTGTTCTGATATCAGAGCAGTTCTTGGGCATCTTATAATCTTATGATGGCATGCACCCTATGTCAAGAAACTACTAATGTTTCTGTCTGGGAGCAAGTTTTCCATCTCGTGTTTCCCGAGAAATATTAATGATCAAAATAGATGGCCTCAATGGGCATCCGGGTGCACCACGAACCAATCATGGACACAGGAGTTTGTTCATGTTTCACATTTATTGAGCTGCGCTCACAATATCTTACAGATATTTCCCTTCTGCTTCTGGATATGTGCTTGCTGGGGGTGCGTCTATACCTTACTGGGCTGCTATTGATCGTGAGTCGAATGTGTCTTCCGAACGCATGATACCAATGGAGGATTTTTAGCGACAACATGGACATACGAGACGTTCAATATCCAAGATGCGAACGCTACTTATCAAAAGAGTATGTTAGATTCATTCTATCTCTCCATCACTGTTGCTGATCTGGTCCAGATTCTTCTAGCATCACCCCGGGCGTCTCGTCGTCGTCTAGCGGTTCAGGTTCAAGCCCATCACCTAGCAGTTCAAGTTCAAGCTCAAAATCAACTGATGTGGGTGCGATAGTTGGCGGTACCGTCGGAGGTGCAGCCGCACTTCTTTTTCTCGTCATTGCTGCCTATCTACTGTACAGACGCCACGTATACAGGAAAGGAGTTTATGCCTCTGCTATCAACCAACAAGGGACAACTTTTATGCCCCTATCAGGCACACATAACCGTATCCCCTCCGATACATCCGACTTTGCTCCATCAATGTCAGGTCCTCTTACGTCGTATGGGCAGTCCGTATCACCGTCGCAGCAGTATGAGACTACATATTCTTCACAACCTCAGACAGCATACCCATCTCTCCAGAGTTCATTCTCCCCTCCTCCACGGACAGATGCGTCCGTCTACACCACAGCTACTAGTAACGGTCAACGTCCCGATGTCATACCAATGGTTTAAAAGTTTTTTTATACTTGAAATGTCAGGCGCGCCTGCATTCGGTACGTTATATATATTACCCCTGACTAATTTCGAGACTTTACTTATTTTTCTATGGTATGCAAAGCAGGAATCAAAGAATTTCTTGCTCCACATTGTATCAACACGTCGCTTACGCCGTCTTATGAAATCCATGATAATGCCGTTGGTGTCAAAATAACAATGTTCTTGTTGAGATTGCTTATGTCGCTCCTTCGTTCTCTTGTACTGCCAACTTGTATATCCCCAGAAGCACAATCCCAAATTTGCGCATCAGTGCAAAACTTCACCCTACAGGACGAAGGCTACTACTACTTGCTAAAATTCAAGTCCAGATCCTCCAAAATTTCTTGACTGAGCTGATGCCATGACGATGAGACCGACGGAGTTGTCGGTGATAAAGTAAAGCTGCGCCCCGCATTGTATAGCCGCACGGGTGTTGAATTAATGAATTCGACCCTGTGACGCAATCTGAAACGGTTCGGATCGAAGAAAAGACAAGTCGAAACAACTGCAATGCATGAGACCTATTATGTAGGGTGGTACGATTACTCGTTATGTTGTCGACGGTGTCGCGGTGGTTTGGAAAGTTAAATTTTGGGGTGTAAGACTACGCAATGAGAATAAGAACTAAAGAATTTTGTTTGTCTGAGCTCCGTTGAACCGGCAACAGTGACATGATTACGTAATTGTAGTGTCGAGCGGACGCCGGAAACTGATTTCCAATTAATGTTTCCAACAAGACATTGGCGACCTTTGTTTGACACCATTTGACCCGTCACCCCCAGGAGTCTTTTGAAAGTACTAGTTTCATATCTCAATCTCACAGACTCAATATTCAGCGATTCATGAGGCAAGAACTTTATAACACATTGGCCCGGTCATATGTTACCGTACGGTGCATGTCATGATGCCAAGTTAAGGTCATGGGATCTGCCTCTTCCAAGCGGTAGGACGTGGAGATAAGAGCATGCTGTACTCATTAGAATAACCCGCATGCTTTCCCACATCCTTCCAGTGTATCTGAATGCACCATGCTCGTGTCCTTAGGTTTCCATCTTACGGTTGTGTCTGTGATTTTAGGTGTTCCGACTATCCTGGCCGTACAAGTTCATCCAGTCAAGCGCAATGACGTCTCAGCTGCTACATGCATCGATGGATACTCATGGATGGACAACAGTCAGGGTAACTCGCCTTGCCTTACAGCCGCTTATGTAGGGGGTGCGTGCACCGGGAACAGTATGTGGATCTTCCTTGTTTCTTGGCTGTAAACTCATGCGCACGCTCTAAGACTACGTCCAGCCAATCCTGATCAATGGCTATTCGTACTCCTTACCAAATTCTTCGACCGCAAATGAATGTTCTTGGTAAGTGGGGTCACAACATGCGGTTTCGATCGTTCTGATATCAGAGTAGTTCTTGGTCGTTCTATAATCTCATGATGGCCTGCACTCTATGTCAGGGAGCTAATGATTCTGTTGTCTTTGAGTGAGTCATCCATCTCGTATTCCTCGGGAAGATTTAACGTTTAAATAGATGGCCTCGATGGTCATCCGGATGCGCCACGAACCCATCATGGACACAAAAGTTTGTTCATGTTTCATATTTGTTGGGCCGCGTTCACAATATCTTGCAGGTATTTCCCTTCTGGATATGAGCTTGCTGGGAATGCGTCTATACCTTACTGGGCTACTATCGATCGTGAGTTGGTTGTGTCTCCTAAATGCATGATACCAACTAATGAGTTTTTTTTTAGCGACAACATGGACAACCGTGACTTTCAATATCCTAGATGCGAACGCTACTTATCAAAGGAGTATGTTGGGTTGGTTCTATTTCTCCATCACAGCTGTTGATCTGGTCCAGATTCTTCTAGCATCACCCCGGGCTCCTTATTATTATCTAGCGGTTCAAGCTCAAGATCAACTGACATGGGCGCGATAGTTGGCGGTACCATCGGAGGTGCAGCCGCACTTCTTTTTCTCGTAATTGCCGCCTATCTACTGTACAGACGTCACGTATACAAGAAAGGAGTTTATGTCTCTGTTATCAACCAACAAGGGAGGACCTTTATGTATGAGACTGCATATACTTCACAACCTCAGACAACATACCTACCTCTTCCACGGATAGATAGTAACGGTCAACGTCCTAATGTCATACCAATGGTTTAAATGTATGGTGTATCTTACAAGTTTTTTATACTTAAAACGTCAGATGCCCCCGCATTCAGTACCTTATGCTTATTATCTAGAGTTTGCTGAATTTTATATAGCGAGCAAAACAGAGATCAGGGAATTCACTCCAGACGTCATTTATGCCGAGACTCTTCTGAATAGTGATTGCGATTACTCAGCATGCTTTCCGTTCTCTTCCAAAGCCAACTCCCCAGAGTTGCCCCAGAGGCACAATATTTCCCAACGTTACGCATTAGTTCAAAGTGCCACCCTTCCGAATTTTACAGGACAAAGGCTAACACTACTTCCCAAACTTTGAGTGGAGATATTTAGCTACAACTTCCGCGTTATAGCCGCACAGGTGTTGAATAAGTAACCGCAAGCTGAAACGGTTAGGATCCAGATGCCATTTCTGAAGACAAGTCGAAGCAGCTAGAATCGTATGATTGATGGCATGGACCTAATTATAACGATGTAGGGATTCGTCGTTATCTTGTCGACGATGATGCTGCAGCCTGAGTGCTCGACAAATTTGACACCGGATTCGACCTGCTGTGCAGGTGTTACTTTTGTATAATCTCATACTCAAATCTTACAGACTCAATATTCAGTACTAGCCCTTGCCAATCGGCGATTCATCCGACAGTCAAGAACTTCATAACACATTGAACCCGGTCAGATCTTGCGGTGCATGCCATGATTTCATCAAGGTCATCAGATATGCCTCTTCCGACGATGGAACGTGGAGATAAGAGCATGCTTGTACTCATTAGGATGACCCGCATGCTTGCCCACATCCCTGACCCTCTTCCAGTGCATTTGAGCCGACACTATGGTCACGTCCTCGGGTTTCTATCTTCTTGCGTCTGTTATTTCGACCACCATGGCAGTACAAGTGCAACCAGTCTCCCGCCTTGTCAGCTCGCCTGCTACCTGCAATGATGGATACTCATGGATGGACAACAGTCAGGGCAACTCGCCTTGTCTTACAGTCGCTTATGTAGAGGGTGCGTGCACTGGGAACAGTAAGTGGATTTTGCTTGTTTCTCAACTGTAAACTCATGTGCGCGCTCTAAGACTATGTCCAGCCAATCCTGATCAACGGCTATTCGTACTCCTTACCAAATTCTTCGACCGCAAATGAATGTTATTGGCAAGTGGGGTTACAACTGCGTCTTCAATTGTTCTGATATCAGAGCAGTTCTTGGGCATCTTATAATCTTATGATGGCATGCGCTCTATGTCAAGAAACTACTAATGTTTCTGTCTGGGAGCAAGTTTTCCATCTCGTGTTCCCCGGGAAATACTAATGATCAAAATAGATGGCCTCAATGGGCATCCGGATGCGCCACGAACCCATCATGGACACAGGAGTGTGTTCATGTTTCGCATTTGTTGAGCTGCGCTCACAATATCTTACAGATATTTCCCTTCTGGATATACGCTTGCGGGGGATGCGTCCATACCTTACTGGGCTATTACTAATCGTGAGTTGGTTGTGTCCTCCGAACACATGATGCCAACCGAGGAGATTTTTTAGCGACAACATGGACATACGAGACGTTCAATATCCAAGATGCGAACGCTACTTATCAAAATAGTACGTTAGTTTGTTTTCGTCTCTTCATCACTGATACTGATCTGCCCCAGATCCTTTCGACACAACCCCGAGCGCCTCATCATCATCCATCAGTTCAAGCTCGAGCCATTCGACCACAAGCTCAAAATCAACTGACGTGGATGCGATAATTGGCGGCACCCTCGGAGCCTTGGCTTCTCTCTCGCTTTTTGCGGTTGGCGCCTATCTAGTGTATAGACGTCACATGTACAAGAAAGGACAATACGCCTCTGTCATGCACCGGCAGCCATTCGTCAGCAGCGGCGATGGCGCAGCAGCTCACATGACACACAATCGTTTTCCGCCCGATTCATCCAACTTTCCTGGGTCATTCGGCTCTTTTGTGTTGTACGGGCAGTCCTTGTCTACTGGGCCGTCGCAATATGGGACAATTTACTCTTCACCGCCCCAGACGACTTACCCTTCTATGCAAGGCTCATTCACACCTCCCCCACGGACGGACACATCTCTCTACACCACACACAGCAGGCATCACTCCAATGCCATGCCAATGGTTTAAGCCAGGTGTTTCGGGCCTTGGACTGTCGGACGCACAAAAATTACTGTGACGGGGACTTATTATGGACCAGTCCCGTTGTTCGCAATCTTACTTATTTTGCTATGACGCACAAAATATAAGCAAAGCGGGGTTTCTTTGTTTCCGCGCGTCCTATCAGTGTTTCGTACATCCCATCGTTCCCATCATCTTAGACATGAACTTCCGTCGTTATTAAAATGGAATATTTCATTGATCACGAGAGATTCTTTTGGTGGGTTTGTCGTGCTCGAAGTCTCGGGTGACATGAGGACTTGATCAGCTGCTACCATATTTGGATCATATCGTTGTGTTGCCCATATTGATATTGATACCTCGCTATATAGCTAGCGCCTAATGGCAAAAAACAGGGATCCTCCTCAGCAAAAGCCGCGAAGTTCTAGAGCTTGCATAATTATGAATGGTAGAATTAGTCCGCTAGCTTCTCATGCAGTGACTCGGCAAGCTTCGAATATTGACGACGAGCTACTGGCATGCCTCCGTAATGAGCTTAGACTCGGGGGTCTGGAACATGGGAGGGGGCGTGCCGCAGGAGAAGCACGATCAGGAAATAGTCCTTTAGATACCAATTGCAAGAGGAAACGAGTTTTTCTTGCACAATGCTGCCCGTAATGTAATCTGTAGGAAATTTACAAATCAAAAACAGTGTAAGCTTATATGCGCGGCACGAGGTGGGAATTATTCCCATAATAAAGAAGAAATGACTTGCCGTTCCCTTCTATTTGGTAGAGGGGGAAACTAAATCATTACATACTACGTACATATTGTTGAAAAGACCGTCGAGCGAGTTCTTAATACACACACGTAAATGTATGACCGGGCAGTATGGCGACAGAGAAAACTTCGCGGTGGGAAGTAACCTCGCCGTCTCGCAGACTGAGGAGACCGTCGTTATATCGTAGTTTGCGGAGGGGGGGGGGGGGATCTTTTGACTGCGAAGTTACGTTGCGTATGCGCCGAAGGAAGGATTGGGAGTGAGGTCGAAGGCAAGAATGAATGATCGCTCTGAAGATCCAATATACGCTTGAGACCTCCAAGGTTGAGTACTGAGTGTCCCCCTGGGAAGAATCAGCATGCGTGTTGTACTAGAATCGCAATTTGGGACACCGCAAATAAAATTTTGATCTGTGGCCGATTCCGCCCCTCAGATCGGTCTTGCTGCTTCGTCGTCGTCTAAAACGTCGTCATGCCGAACGTAATGGCTGGAGCCTGTCTTCGATAAACGTGTCTGGAACCAAAAGAATAATATTTGTTGAGCCTGCTTGTTTGTCGAGCATCGTCTCCTTGATTTCTGCTCGCGAAGCACTCTGTTACTTAGTCTAGGAGATGTTCCGCGTCGCTTGTCGACGCTGACAAGATCACGCCCTCCGCGGATTTGAACGGCACGAGGATGCACTTATTGGAGACTGAATTAATGACCTATCGCGATGTAGCGTAAAGGTAGTGGTAGAATCGAGTAATCTATTAACAATCAAGATATTTTGGTGCGACTTACGTCCAACATGATTTCAGCTAGACATTCCACAGATGGACTGACTCAATTTTGCGCTTAAATGGTGCAGAATAAATCATTATTGATGAATTGATTGGACAATGTTAAAGAGTAGCGTTAGAAGAGCTGTCAAACGGATAAATTTCGTAGCAATTAGGTCTGCATGGTGTGACAACTAATGAGCACGAGGCGGGAAGACTAAAAGAAACTCAACTTAGGTTATCATACGGGTGGGAGCAGATGAATTGTCAAGGGTGCTCGGTAGATGCTGAATTTATGGCTGCTTGCAGCATTTCGGTAACTGTTGGAGGCGCAACTGTGCGCTGTCGAATTGAAAGACCTGCTGAAGCTTCACCATCGACATTCATGGCATCTGAGCCCGCGTCAAGTTCTTTTTTGCGTTTTGTCGCCAAGAAATGCAAGTACGCCAGGCTATGTTGTGGGGCTGGCGTTCGAGCGATATTCATCGGAGGACCGCCAAACCAGAACAGCTCGTTTGTGTCCGGAGAGCGATCAAAATGTTTTGCTAACAAAACGTGTAAGCGGGTTAGAAGATAATGACAAAAAAACATCTTACTCGTTTCGGGGGGAAGCTTGTCGACGATTGGGGGAACAGTCAAATTTCCTGCCGCGGTCAGCATGGTCCGGTCACGATTGTCCTCGTGCGTGTGAGTCTTAGGAGGACTGTGCACAATTTCGACTAGTCTGTCCTGTGGCAAAGCAAATATGTAAGTATAAGAACGGGGATTAAACATCACCACGGTTGAGTGGTCTATTGATGAATACTCGCCTTGTTGACCTCGGAGATCCCTAGTTCTCCAACGCCTTGCCATCTTGGGATATTTTTCTCAAGCTGGCGGCCGATCGCCTCACTATCGCCAACCCTTTCTTCTGCAGCCACTGGTGCTTTTAGAGGAGTTGATTTGGTGGTCTGTGATTCGGAAGCTGGAGGTACAGCGGGTGTTGGGGCTGTTGTCCTTAGTTTGGTTGTTGTAGAAGTAGAAGGCTGTATAACAAAGGACTGCGGCGGTGCAGCGGGAGCCGTTCCGTGGACCTTTTGAGCAGATGAAGGAGGTGGCGAGTGTCGGGGTACAGGGAGAATGCTTCTCTTCTGCCATTCAGTTTCGAGTACGGTCTGAATGCGAATAGATAACGTTGGGACCGCGGACAAGAAGTGTCGAACGTACCTTGAGAGTCTGCGCATCAGTAGCAATTTGACTATCTGGTTCGTTGTAGAACAAAGCGTTCCAAAACACGAGGGACAGATCGGTATAGGCGTTTGAGGCGTCCTTGTATCTATTCCGTTCTACGCTTGACTTGATGGCGTTGATACATCGGGGTTCTGGTATGACCTATTGAAATCGAAATAATTGGGAGATTGAATGTGGAGTTGTTTGTTTGAAATACCTCGTAATATTCAGGCCACTCTGATCTATCGACGAGATCCATAAACAATTCAGATAATTGACGTTTTCCACGAGCTGGAGTTGTTGCGACTATAATTTCAATGACTTCCTCTATAGCAGATTTCTGTGCTGGTGTTATTGTCATGGTGAAAAAAGCGTTGTTTTGGAATGTTTGTCAAAAGCCTTGAAAATTAACAAGAGACTACAAACGTAATTGATTTTGGAACTATGAAGGAACTTGATCTTGTTGCTATCTAGAAATGAATTTCCTGTGTACCGGCGGCTGCGTCAGGATTGAAAGCATGCATATCCAGCGAGCTACTCTTCTATTTCCATCTAACACGAGGAATGCTTCATTTCCTCGAATGCACCGGGATCGTCGTTTGCTTATATCTGCGTGAAAAAG
Source organism: Suillus bovinus (assembly GCF_016758785.1). Lineage (NCBI taxonomy): Eukaryota > Fungi > Basidiomycota > Agaricomycetes > Boletales > Suillaceae > Suillus > Suillus bovinus. Next base: position 134,965 of record NW_024542130.1, on the reverse strand, counting down.
GCAGCTTATGGGACATGATTGTAGTACTCAGACAACGAGGCTTCACCGAGCGTGGTATTTCCGCTCCGCCGAGAATCAAAGTTGTTGTTGCTCGACTGAACTCGTGCCACCCCATTAGAGTATGATATTCATCATTTCCCGCAGCGCTACCCTCAACAACACGCGGTTGTCCGAGGCTTCTTGCGAAAACGGTGAGTTCAAGATGAGTTATTCGATGAACTTTTGCAAAAAGAAAACACAAAAACAACGGTGTGAGCCGCTGGGGTCCAATGCTAATTTCTGCCGTAAACCCACTTGTTCGTTGCCTGGGCCTTCATAGATCTCAACCTCGTTTTCTTTATGTCTTTAGGGTTACAACGGATGTACCCAACAAACTATATATATAAGCTTTCATCCTCACAGAATTGGCGTGAACTTCATCCTCCCCTGTCATGATGCACTCTCCAAGCCCTCTAGTCCGGCACCAAAACTTTCGGCAGCACCATATACAAAGCCCTCAACTCGGCCAATCTTTTTCCCACTCAAACACGTCGGATTGGGTCGCAGGCTTCTTAGAAAGATCATCCATCTACGACCCATACGATATACAGAGCGGTAGATGTTCTCTCCAAGATAGCGGCCCATCGACAACGTCGGCCCTACGTGCCATGGTCACCGGACCACCTATATCTTTAGATATACCCCCATCTTTAGCTAACTTTCGTACCATCGCCGGCGGCCATACCTCATGTGAGTGGTCCGACCCACTGCCTTTATACTACCAGCAACAACTACACTACCAATACCCTGCATGCGATAAAAGCCCTTCCTCGTCTCATTTTTCTTCTTCGTCGCACTCTTACTGTATTGATCTTCCAACATCCTCAAACATGGTTCTTCCATCTCATTCAAGTTCATCCCCACCCCTCCCACCTGCCCTCCCATTACCGGGGCCTTCCACCACAACCCCTGCAGAGATAACACAATCCATTCGCACAGCATGCGCCAGTTCTTCCAGGTCCGCCTCATCCCGCAACACAAAGAGTGAAGGTTCAGGCCCAAGACCACGGGAAAAGAAGCATGCTTGCTGGATGTGCGAGAAGTCCTTTGATAGGCCCTCCACATTGAGAAAGGTCAATATTATTTTGCCACTAAAAATAGCTAGCTCATGTCAAAGGTATCTGCCTTGCAGCACCTGCTCGTACACACAGGAGAAAAAGGTATGCGACAATATCTCTAGGGTCTTACAACGCTAAAAACTCGAAATTGTAATTCTAGCATTTGTGTGTGACACTTGTGGCCGTCGTTTTGGCGTTGCCTCTAATCTTAACCGTCACGTTAAGCGGTGCATTCTTAAGCCCGTAAACACTGCGAATCGCACAAACCAGATGTCATCTAGTGACTCTGCTGGGACGTCACAAGAAGCCACATCCGTCCTGCCATCCGCTGCCTCACTTTCCACTGCCGCATCACCAGATTCAGATCCACGACCGAATAAGCGTGCTCGCGAGGAATCGACTACGTCACCATCAGAACAACCCAAGGCATCCACGAAGAGGCGACGTCGTGCTCCGTCCCCGTCGCAATGGATACCGACATCCCTTCTTCCATTCAACCTTTTCCCCGTGGAGTCAACAAAAGCGACTACCGTCCCCCTTCCACCAGTTACGGCAGTCAAAGATGAGGTATCCAACGAATGGCTTGAGGAACGCAACTCATGGGATGAGAGTGTTGGCCTCACGCCATATCACCCATGTGGGTGGAAAGGCACCCTCCCGGGCCCAGCCGTAGGGTTCGGCGGCAAAGATGTAGGGAACGTCGGCCTCGTGAATGGAGGAACGTACGTTATGGGAAGACTTGTCATGGTCTAACCATTTTGGCATCTGCCGCGTTCTTCCCTGGATTCTTGACTTTCTCGCTCTTGCTGATAGAGCTAAGAGTTTTTCTTGTCGTTCTCGCCGGTTCATTGGACTTCATTGGTTTTTTAGTTTCGACCCAGCATTTATTCATGACACGTCACCTAGTACCCTCCAGCTTTACATCTGGCCTCATCACTATTTGCTTGATTTTTTTTGGCCCGTTAGGGGTTTTTGAAGTGCTGGTCATTGACTGTGTCTCCATGCATCTAAATTACGATTGTTCCGAGTACGTACTGTAACGTTAGCTTGTTATGAGAATTGTGCATGTATCGAGTATTATCCTGACGATAATCTATTCTGTTGTTGCTCTTCGCCAGTTCGAGCCCAGAATTTCAAGTTGGCGTACCTCGACTGTTTTTTTTTCATAGTGATGTTGCCGGTGTTTTGTTCAACTGGTTTGGGGAAGGCAGCACGCCCAGCGGTCACCACGAAGGTGCCTTGAACAGCTTATCAGTCCTCGGAGTTTGTTTTAGCGCCGGTCTAGCTGAACTCTCGTTTGGAAGAGATTGGGCCTTTTTTAAATCTCCTAGCAGGTGAAAGACCAGTATTGGGGCTGCAAAATCGTGCAAGTACTTCGGAAGTAGGAAATAACATAGTAAGTATCTCGAGACAGGCTTGCGACATTTTCAGCATGAGGCAGCATGCCATGCTGAACGTTATTTTTTAAAGTTGGCCTCACACTAGGGGAGATAATAAAACCCGGTGAGTGTGGCGTCTGTCTCTCCTTCCAAATGTACATGTTGGAATGATCATATGATGTTTTCGCGTGATTTACAGGAAAACTGATTCACTGTTTGGAGCATTCTCGCTACCAAGGCGGACAAACCCCTAGGGAAATATTGCTATCGGAGTTGGCTCTTTTCCAGAGGCTCCCGATCACGATGTGGTGGGTTAGTGGCAAACTTATCAAGTACAGCAAGTACAAAGCCGTATGCACATCACACCAAACGGTTAACTTCAGCTATCCGGTGCTAGATTTACCTGGGAAAACGTTCGCCTCGTCCCATCTTCCCAAGACCCCCTTTCAAGGTTCCTCGGGTACGCTTTGTGGCAACTGCGCAGGTGTGATGAGGCAAAGCGAAGAGAAAATCCTCTACGGAGAACAATTAGACATTTTTGGTCATGACCCACGCCATGATCAAAATTCTCGGATTGCAACCCGCGCCAGATCGGGGTCGTACACTCTAGCTACAGCGCTTCGGAGAAGCCTGTTCCAGGATTATCAGCATATCGCAGTATCCCCTTTCCCCATGGCTCCGCCACACATCCACCTCTGCGCCAGCTTGATGACGATGTAGGATCATGATATTGGCATCTTCGTCGAGTTCTTGCTTCCTCGAAATGTACGCATGATTAACAGGAAACGTGGCGTTTTCAGTAGATCGTTCGTCTTAGGTTAACCTTATCTTTCTGTATCACTGAAGATATTGTGGAACACACCCTAAGACTTTGATTGTGATATAAAGATCGTAAAACTACTCACCTCGACTATAATAGATCGTGACGAGCATTGCGTTATCGTCTATCAGGCGCATGTTCGACGCAGTTTGCAAAAAATTCCCCGAGTGATCAACATTGTTCGCACAACATGTCAACGATACAGTTGACGCAGTGCTGAAAGGTCTCAAATGGCGACTGGTGTGTCGTGATCCTTCCCCGCTCTGTATATCGCCGATAACATATAAGTCGAGCTTACCGTCACCTGAATGATAATTTGAACAAGACCTTTAATCAGCGGCATCGGCATGGTCTCGTGCTATGTACTCACTCTGATCGAGCTGATCCGACTCGGAGGCTTCCCTACGTGGGCGATCATGACGTTGGCGATGAACTGGTGCGGCTGGCAATGTGCCTGCAGACCAACTGCAGACAAAAGCTACCTGAACGCTGACTAAGCTACACATTAACAAATGGTGGCAAACACTTGCCAGTGGACAAGTTACCCGCACGATAGATATTTGTGATTTGTACCATTCGAATTCGAAGTGGAGTATGGATTTATCCGTGATCAAAGATAACGAAAACACGGTATACTGGCAATTTTGAAGCTCATTAATTAAGCGCCGCGATATACTTACCATAATGAGCATTTAGCACATTGCGCAAAACAATCAGTGTTCACTACATCCTTGCTCAAAGGTCTACCCACTGTGAGCAATGGTACGTAACTCGGACATATTTTGTAAACACGAGCAGCTGTCTAACTCCGTTACTGAGATGGAGCTCACTATAGTGTGGATCAGCTTCGGTATAGCAGGTTCCAGTAACTCAGGAACGGAAAAACGAACTAGTGGCCAACCCAATCATCGAGCTTGACTTTATAATTGTAATTCTTTCACAGCCCATGTATATGGCCATCGTCATGGATGCTTACAGCCACGGAAACATGGGATTCAAGTGGGGATCGTCGGCTTCCTCGTGGTGGATCGATCAACCGTGAAGCTTTGAAGATTCAGAAATGCTGTAATTGGAGCGAAGGGGAGTTGTGCATCGATGGATGTTCTGCAAAACCACTGTGATACGCAGTCTATCATATAGCTTATCTGTCCTTTCTCGGGGGCTTTTCGGCAAGTGAGCCGAGTGCTAGTAGAAGCCTAGAGTTTGCATTTGAAGAAGTAGAGATCTACAATTTTGCAGTAGGTCAAAGGGTATATTTGGGGTCGTCCAAGCTCTTGATAATCTTTGTGGGTTCATACAGGTTTTCCGCAATGAATTTTCCATCTAAAAGGCCAAGTTTTAGTATCCCTCATATCATTTTATGAAGATCACGGCGTTTACTTGGCTCATCATTCTGCTCGGCTCTCCATATTGCCTCTTCCATGTCTCTAGCCACACCCGTGAGGACGTGCCTCTTGACCAATCGCCGCTTCGCTTCCTCTAAATCTACCTGTATCCACCACCGTTCGTCCATTAGCTGTGCGCCCTGCTCCCATATCTCGTGATTTAACATAGAGTATAAACCCTCGATCACAACTAGGCGGTGGGAAGGGCATATCGTCACGGCATGAGGGGTAGGATCTTTTAGGGCATGATCAAAAGAAGGGGCAGTTATCACAGCAGTTGCCGGCTGGCGCAAAAGCTTCGCAAACTCGACGTAAGATGGACCGTCAAAAGTCCAGTGTGCACCGCGACGATCATGCGCAAGTTTAGGATCCAACATAGCATCTAGTTGTGCACGCGTGAGATGCCACCCATCCAAGCCAACCAAAATGGCGGAAGTGTGAAGCGTGGAACTATCAGCAGCCAAAAGCACGTTGACTTTGGCGACTATCAGCTCAGCCAAGGTTGATTTGCCTGATGCAGGGACGCCTGCGATAGCAACCAAGAGCCGCTCTCCAATCGCTTTACTGGCTAACCATCAAATCAAACAGCATTTGAGTCTTTAAAATAAACGTACAGTTTGAGTTGCTGTACGAGATAGCTGGCGAGGTCTTCTGCAATGCTGTCCATGGCGTTTGGCGCCGGTAAAGTCATCCATCGAGATGATACTGGGGCTGTGTATTACGTCATGAGTCTTATGACCCCAGCTTTTACCCACCGACTACTCGTATATTGAGTATTATCAAGGTTCAGCGAGTCGGCACAGCAAATAGGAACTATGAAATGTGAAATTTCAATAATTATTTCAAGGTGAATTATGTCAGGAACGGAACTCCACGGTATTTACATGTGTTTCTGACTTTAATTCTGGCTCTTGGGTCTAGGAGTAGCTGCGTAGCATCATCTTGCTTTGTTTCACACAATGTCGGGCGAAGGACGAGTTCTCAAGAGGTATGTTTATTTTCATACTCACTGAGTCACGGTTACTCATCACCTTGAACCTTACCGCAGAGCAAACCCAAAGACAATACAGGACAAATTCCTAGTTGGATATCAAGGATGGTGCGTTCAAGTATTTCTTAGATGCAAGCTCGTAGGCCGTTCAGGTTTCATAATCATCTATGAACGTCTCTGGAGTGGTCTCAAGTCGCAGACGGATGATGGGATGCATATAGTGAGCCTCGTACTCAACATTACTTTTACAGGTTTACCTGTCAAGGAGATGGCGAACCCTGGGATCCTAACCACCATGGGTGGCTGCACTGGTTCGATAAGCCAATCCCAGACGGTGGACACCCCAATACCGATCTATGGCCAGATGTATCTGATTACTCCCCATCCGAACTGTACCCTGCCCCAGGTCTCAAAAACGCAGACGGAGAACAAATGTTCCTATTCTCTTCGCGCCACTCGAAGACGGTGAGACGCCATTTCCACTGGATGGCGTTGCACGGTGTCGATGGCGCGTTCTTGCAACGATTTGCAGGCCAATGCGACTTAGATGCGGGCTCAGTAATGAGGAATCTCAGAGATGAAGTAGGTGATCGTGTTCGAGAGGCTGCTGAAGCAGAGGGAAGGGTCTTTGCCATCATGTGCGCATACTTTTTAACTCAGTTTGATCGATATTCATCGTGTATCTAGGTATGATGTCTCGGGTGTTCACCCAGACAAGATTCAGCGAGTGCTCGAGCAAGATTGGATACATCTCATGCATGATAAATCTATTCTAGATAGCCCAAATTATCTTCGCGAAAAAGGCAGCCCGGTCATAGCTCTATGGGGTATGCGTGTAGATGTTATCACTCTAGTTGTTTAACTCATCTACCGCCCAGGTTTTGGTTTTAACGATAGAAACCACTCACCTGAAGTCGTACGATCTATCACCAATTTCTTTCGTTCCTCTACGCCAGGCGGTGCTTACCTTATGGCAGGCGTGCCTGGACACTGGCGCACATTGACATCTGATAGCGACCGAAACCCCGAGTTCTTGCGAGTTTGGACAGAGGAGTTTGATGCATTAAGCCCTTGGACCATCGGACGTTATGGAAACGAAGAGGATGCGGAACGCTGGGGGAATGAAAAAGTCAAACAGGACTTTGATTTCTTGAAGCAAAGAGGAGATGAAGGCAAAAAAAGAGTAGATTACATACCCGTAGTACTTCCTGGAGGCAGCGTGGGTTTAGTAATACTTGTCTATGATCACTGTCTTTCTGATCATCATTATGTTCTACAGGGTTATAATCTTTCTGGCGGCCAATGGGGACTTAATGACATAAAGCGCAACGGGGGGCACTTTCTCTGGAAGCAAATATATGCTGCTCGACGCGCAGGGGTGCGCATCATTTACGGGGCCATGTGGGATGAATATGACGAGGGAACAGCATTCATGCCTGTTGTCTCTTCTTCAAAGCAACTTCCTGTTCACCCACAGTTTAATTTTCTAGCGCTCGACGCCGATGGCTATTCACTCCCTTCAGACTGGTATATGCGCATAGCTGGTTTCGCCGCTGAATCGTTACGCGGTGATCGAATGATACACGATACATTTCCCCTCAAGGAGTTACAGGATTATTGGGCAACACGCCCCAGGTATGAAGATAAAACAGCTCACGAGGAAGAGGCGGAGCAACGGAAGGAAGTTCAACGAGCATATCACGATTGGGCTGCCAAAGCGGCAGATGCAGCGGCAGATGAGGCTCCTCCACCATATAGGCTGGAAGATGAGGTACACAGACAAAGTCCTCAAACAAGTGGTGCACTCAACGTCAGACCAGTCCCACCTGAAGCCACCAAGCCCACCCTTGGCCGTCAATCCAGTGTCTCAGCCTCTTTTGTGTCCCCGCCGCCTGTTCCAGCCAGGAGTCCATCTCTAACCACGAGCTCGTCGTCAGCGAGCAGCCGACCTCCTGCCATCAACATGAGTTCTTACCCGGCTCCAATATCAACAAGACCGATGTATCCCCCCGATAAGGTGAATGTGGACATGCGTCCCCATCAGCTCTATCAGCGTTCAAGCCCCTCGCATTCCATTGTTAGACCTTCCTCTCGAATTTCTTTCCCCCTTCCTTCACCTGCATCTCCTAATGTGGCACATTTGGCTGATTATCTCGCCCGACAGAATTTATCACATCATCCGTCAGAAGTCATCCCAGGACCACAGCAATCCTATGCGTCAGGAATTTCATCCTCGGTCATGCAAATGCCTTCCGCGGAGGCAAGCCTAAGGTGTTCTAGCACGTCACCCGCAATCCCACCAGTTTCTCCGCGCCCGCCGGCTCCACCAGCACCGGTTGCATCATGGTCCCAATATCCTGGTCAACAGCATCTCCACTATGCCCCTTACAATCATCCACCTGTCCCACCCCTCGATTCCCACCCTTTACCCTCACCCCAGGGTAAGCCTTCCGTTATAGGCGGACCAAGATATGATCGACATGATACCAGTACACATTCACACGTCGCCTCTTACCCCCGCGTAGAACAATTCTATCCGAACACACCTCCAAATTCTGGTGTACCTCATGAAACTTACATGACAACGAGCATGCCACCCGATCCCTACCCATCCTACCCCGCACCAAATTCACTTACCCAAGACCAGTTCCAACAACACTTTTCGCCCGCACAACCTCCTGGTGGTTCGCATTCTCCTCGACCGTTCCCTCCACCTGAATGGGGAAACCCAAACTCGCCTCCGCCCCTAGTACACCATAATAGTGCGTACCTTCTATTCACGACTGCCCTCGCGTTACTAATCTTGGTCGTGCTTACAAGGGCCTCCCACGCACCCGCAAACTCAGAGCTATTACGCCCCGAACCAGCCGGCACCGAATTGGACAGGCAACGGTGGAGGAGGTGGGTTCAATCTCGCGGGGCGCGCACTAAACACGCTAGAGGGCATCGCGGGAAGGGATGCGAGGAGACAGGTGGAGAATCTTGCGCAGAGTGGGTCTGCTCCTGAAAAAAGTTCTGTCATCCGTTGCTGATGTAGTTTTTCTGCAGGCGGGTCGAAGCTGCTGAACAAGTTCAAATGATGTTATCCTCCTAGGAACTCACGGGAACTCCTTGTTGTATGATTACGGATGTTTCTAGTTGAACTTTGATTGAATCACTATTGTATTCTTGAACAGATGCTATAGGTTGTGGGTGTACTCTGTCAAGCGCAGTAAAGTGACTTCTGTCAACGTTCCTCTGCTAGCCAAATCAGCCACGGGAACAAAAGCTTTGGTGGAGACTACACAGTCACTGAGAATGGTATGCATAAACCTTTAAAATAACCCAACTTAGCTAGTGGGTAGCTAATGTTGCAATTACAAGATCAACTGAAGTCTTCGCGCCTGACAAGGAATCACTTGAAATGGATCATATCACATGGCGTTCGTATCACAGAGTTCACAGGATCTCGCCGTATCGTGATGGATGGCAAGTGATCAGTTGACAGCTGTGGCATAGCCAAAAATGATGTGCGCAGCAATCAATCCCGCAGTCTCCTGCACACGAGGGATACGGTAATGAACATGCCAATACATGCCAACTGACAGGAAAAATTTCAACAGATTTAAAAAGTTACATTAAGACACTATATGTTGCTTAACCGAAAGTGTTCCTCAACAACGCTTCATCCATACGGGGCTTGAACATCAGGCTGAAAGGCATCTGGTGTGATACCACACCAGGGGTAAATGCAGTGTCGTCAATAGGATCACTAGGGTCTTCTGCCACCGTGAAAGACCAGAACATAAGAGCGACGGCGATATACACTGATCTGAAACGCGGTGGATGCAATGAGACAAAGCAATCATGAAGCCACGCTGTCGGCTCACCGTCTAGCAATATGGACCCCTGGGCATGCACTAAAACGTGTTCAGCAGAAACTCAGTGAAACAAAGAACTGATATCTACCGTCTTCCATAACCAAAAGTGAATATCTTCATGTCCTCTCTGATTTCTCCGTCTGAACCAATCCATCGTTGTGGGTTGAATACTTCGGGATCGTGGAAGACAGAGGGGTCGCGCCCGATGCTCCTGAAGAACAAAGTAAACGAATGCAGAAATAAATCTTGGTGTGCGCGAACCAATTACTTCCTAAGACAATGGCCCCGGCAGGGATGCACATGCCATTCTGTGACAATAATGAACTCAAATTTGATTTGTGATCTTGTACTACATACCCAAATTACATCCTTCATTGCGCGGTGCGGGAATCCTGGAACTCAAATCAATAAAACGACCATAAATGTGTCCTCGTTGTCTTACCTGATGGGTTGATTGGCCTCCATCGAAGAGCTTCCAGAATGAAGGCTTGGACCTGAATAAGCCGCGACCAGTCCTCGAAAGTGGGAGCTGCGGCACACGGTCAGTCGGTTTTGAACTACAATGAATGTCATCTGCATACGGGTCTCTCCGCCAACCACAACTTCCAGCTCCTCATGTACGCGATCTTGTGCGTGTGGGAAACCTGCAGCAGCCATTAACACTGTGGAAATAGCGACAGCCGTCTAAGATTCCGCACTGGCAAGTTAGGCCGAGCTGACGCGGGTCAGTCTCTCTCGCTTACTGTATCGGAGCCTGCTCCGACGAGGGACCCGCTAAGATATGCTATCTCTGGCTCATACAGTTTGTTTTCGTCGGAGTGATCGAGGAAATCCTTTGTAACTGATTGAGGGGCAATATTGCTTTCCTGTTGTAGGTCATGTCGAAATTGATGTAATAACAGAAGAAGGCTTCGTACCACTTGACTTTTAACCCACTTGAACTGGCCGAACAGCATATCGTATTCTTCCTGTCCCCACTGCTTCAACTCTCTCCCGTAACCGGGAATATATTTGAGGATGGGGTACTCGTCACAGAGGTACGCGCCTGGTGCCATCGCGCCCTGAATTCTTGGGACCATCCTTTGCAGCCGCAACAGATACGGGTCGTCAAGTGATGTATAAGTTGTTTTCCCCTAGACGACATGCATAATTACAGATGCTACATAACTATGCGTAGATGTCACCAAGCGAAAAAGTGAGAACGGGGGACGGACTGACCGCTTGATATGCTGACGGTGCAATGTAGGCTCGTTCAGCATGTCCATAATAATCTCACGTGCATGCGCGAATTGTATTGGCTCATAAGTCTGAGCAGTTTTCACTTGAAGGTGCACATGCGAAATTCTGATGCGATCATGGTGAGATGGTGGGGTTTACATTTGATTGATGTGACACTTACTTGCGATATCTGCGAAACTGTTCTCCATAGCGAAGTTGGACGAATCGCATTCCTCTTCCGAGGATGTCACCGCCAGCGACCGAACGAGGCCGGTCTGCGAGGAATGCACCTTGCTTCTCCATGAGGTCGATCGCTTCCTATTAGATGTGAATACTCCAATGGTAATATGGTTCAAGATATGGTCATACCTGATGATGTCCGATGATGACTAGTACATTTTTTCCATCATTGAGAGATACGACTGGTCCGTATTGTTCTATCCACTGAGCAATCTTCCTGGGTGGACTGTTATTGTGCATTAGTATATGACGAATATCGCATGGCCACGACATACTACTGCCCAAGAGGAGGCTCTGATGGACCAGGAGGTAGGGGCAATTGATGAAATTTGGATTTGCGAGAACGATAGGAGTAGACGATAACGCCTAACAGACCAAAGGCGACTGCCCCAGTCTGCCAGGGCCATGCGGGGAACATATCAAGCACAGAAGAAATGGAGAAAAGATGCCATCCTTTTTTAAGGTACTCCTTGCTTTTGTAGACAAAAAATGCTTGGACACCGTCTAGGCAAGTCCCGTGTCAATTTGGGGACCAGGCACTGGTGTATTAAGTACGACCGAAACGAAGAATTTCGGCCATGTGACAAATTGGGACTTCGTGGAATGATTCGAGCTAAGCAAAAGCCTAAGCTGTCGCTGTCGTAGACATTTTGTATGCAATCAATGTCAAACACGATATAAACGACTCATCTGCATGAATATAACCCGTGTGCAAGATGGTTCAATTCTAAAAGTTTGAGTGCAAACCTCACTGAATCTTGTCATCGGGTTTGGGAATGACGAGGTTCAAGAGTTTAGCTGTGCACCAAGTGTTGGCGCTATGCTGTCAGGTTCAAGTACGGCGCTACTCAGATACCTTCCAGATGTACACATAGTATCCGCCTGTGGTGTGTACTCCCATCTTTGAAACGTCAGAAGAATGTAGTATGCAGCTTCATGAGGTAAGCTGCTGTGGGTGATGGTACGAGGACTCACGCTTGAGCTCCGGGAGGCCCGGGCTTACATGCTTAGTGAGAGTTAAGCTGATCGGAGAAACCTGTCTTTCAAATTGTGGTCGCTCTTTGCATCCCTGCAAGTATCCACGCAGTAGCGGCTAGTCTCGCAAGGTTTTTCTCTAGCAACCAACCCACCACTGCCTCAAGAGGCAGTAAACTGTAAACCATCATGTACTATGTCGTCAGTTGTTCGATGAAAAAGGATTAGGACATTACCGGTCAATAGAACCCTTCGGAATTGGGGTCATATCGACGACTCATGTGGCAGGGCCGACGAGTGAAGATTGTAGTACTTGCAGTATCTTTTCATTTGCTAGCCACATTGGTCTTGCTATTCTGTCAAATGAGATGTCTCATCGCGCTCAGGAGGACTGATCCGCTCCTCAAGGACATGCGCCTTCTAGTATCATCCGAGTCACCATCAAAAAGTGCACGTTCCTTTCTTGTATTTATTTCTGTACTCAACTTCAAAGACGGTCAGCGCGATAGATTGAAAAATTCCCATAAGGCCATCACCGGAAGATATTAATCTTGTAAAACCATGAGTCCTAGTGAGATTAATTCTGGGAGCGTCTGGTCGTAGACATCGTATTACTAATGCTGACTCATCATGCACAACAGCACTTTTCGTTTTCGTTTTATTTTTAGTATAACGGTTCTACTTACTATTCACTGAAAATCCTGCAATTCTATTCGAAATTTCACTCGCAGCAGGCGCCATGAAAATGTTGCTCCACCGACTGCCACCACGGTAATTACATAATAGAACCATCACGCATATCATATAGCGCAGCGGCATGATCAGCACCGAAAGCTTATTGAATTGTAGTCAGGTCTGGTCAGGTTGGGCGAAAGAACCTTGTTTGCTTCGTGCATATGGTGGTGTTATTGATTCATCTCACTGATGATGATCCATATAGATCATAGCCATTTGTGTTACTGGCAAATGCATATGTCGTGAAAGGCCACCACCATACGCACGTGAGTCTGCCAACATTATGATGGGAGAATGAATTAATAACAGCCGCTATGAGGCTGACATTTTCCGGCAAGTAAGTTAGTATTATCGCAGCACTGATCTCAGCAACGTTACCGCAGCACGCTCCATACAAGAAAATGGGGTTGCTGCGGTGTCCTCAGGTCATGATATCATTTGACATCAGAACCCCAGGCTAAGTTGCCACTAGCTTAGTTTTGTGATACGGCCCCCATCTGATTATCTGATAAGCTTGCTCATAGGCCAATTCCTTTCTGCCCCCTAGGCGGTACCCGTCACGGTATAGCCAACCCGGGCACACGTCATCCCCGAACAATTCGGCGGACTCGAGTTCCCGTTTCGGATTTTCAAATCTTTCTGGTAGGTCTCGAGCGGCATGAGAGCGGTTGTCGGAAGTGCGAGCTAACTCAAATCGGTAGTTTGTTGAGTCTCCTGCACTCGACGGAATATTCAAGGGGTTTAACCACGTCATCATGTTCACGATATTTGTATACACATACCGGAAGGCGTTTGTAGAATGAGGACAAGGACAAACTATGTAAAACGGACCCAGAAATTTATCGCTGCGTTCCTATACGCCGGTCGAAAAGAAGTTTCTTAATGATGCTTCGTCCATACGAGGCTTGAAGATCAGGCTGAAAGGCTTCTGGTGTGATACTATGCCAGGGGTAAAGGCAGTGTCGTCGATGGGATCACTAGGGTCTTCTGCTAGTGTGAAGGACCAGAGGATAAGAGCAACAGCGATGTACACTGATCTAAAAGTGGTGGATCCATTGAGACGAGCACTCATCAAGCCTCATTATCGACTCACCGGTTAGCAACATGCAACCCCGGACAAACTCTAAGATATGTTCAGCGAAAACTCAGTGAAATAAAGAACTGATATATACCGTCTTCCAAAACCAAAAGTAAACAGCTTCAAGTTCTCTTTCATTTCTCCGTCTGCACCGATCCATCGCTGTGGATCAAATACTTCGGGGTTGTGGTAGATAGAAGGGTCACGCCCAATGCTCCTGAACCCTGAGTAAGAAATTGTAAAATAGATCTGGCGTGCACCAACCAATGATTTCCGAAGACGGTGGCACCAGCAGGAATGCACACGCCGTCCTATGACAACGATGAACTTGAATTTGATTTGCGATTTGTGAGACATACCAAAATGATATCTTTCGTTGCGCGGTGGGGTAAACCTGGAACGCAGATCAACAACGACCTTGAATGTGCATGATTGGCTCACCTAATGGGTTGACAGGCCTCCAGCGAAGCGCTTCTAAAATAAGGGCTTGAAGCTGCACAAGCTGCGACCAGTTCTCGAAAGTGGGAGCTGCGGCACAGGATCAGTCAGTTCTGCAAAACTAAGGTGGCTTAACTTGCATACCAGTCTCTCGGTCAATAATGGCTTCTAGCTCCTCGTGTACGCGAACTTGTGCGTGCGGGAAGTGCGCAGCAGCCATTAAAATTGTTGAGATAGCGACAGAAGTCTAAGATTCCGCAGGTAAGTATTGCCTGATCTTAGCCTATATCAATTTCTCGGCTTACCGTATCCGAGCCTGCTCCAACGAGGGCTCCAGAGAGATATGCTATCTCTGTCTCAGACAGCTGATTCTGCTCCATGTGTAGAAGGAAATCCTTTGCAACTGAGTGAGGGGCGACGTGGTTGTCCTGTTGTTCACGATGAGGTCAATATAACGAGCACACTATAGAAGACGAGTTCGTACCATTTGACTTTTGACCTGATTTAACTGGTTTAATAACATATCGTATTCTTCCCGACCCCACTCTTTTAAAGTTCGCCCATAACCAGGGATATATTTGAGGATGATGTATTTGTCAACAAGGTATGCACCTGGAACCATCGCACCCTGAACCCTTGTGATCATCTTTTGCAGCTGTAGTAGATACGGGTCGTTCAACGACGTAGGGGTGGTTCTCCCATACACGACACGCAGAATTACAGATGTTGCAAAACTGTGCGCGGATGTCACCAGCCGAAGTGAGAATACTGTTGGGACGGACGTACCGCTTTATATGCTGCTGGTGCATTTTCGGTTCGTGCAGAATGTCCAAAATAATGGCACGGGCGTGCGCGACTTGCATCGGCTCATAAGATTGTGCAGATTTTACTTGTAGATGCGCATGCGAAGATCTGAGAGTGACCAGCTGGTGAGACAGTCTGTTTTTAACTGAGTTAATGTGTTGCTTACTTGCGAAATTTGCGGAGCCTCTCGCCAGAGCGAATTTGAGAGAATCGCATTCCTCTCCCAAGGATTTCGCTGCCTGCAACAGAAACAGGCCGGTCTGCGAGGAATGCGCCCTGCTTCTCCATGATGTCAATCGCTTCCTGTCAGATGTCAATACCTAGATGGTAATATCCTACAAGATACAGTTATACCTGGTGACGTCCAACGATGACTAGCACATTTTTTCCATCGTTGAGAGATATGACTGGTCCATATTCTTCTATCCACCGAGCAATTTTCCTGGGAGAACTTTTGTCATGCTCAATATAGATCATATATTGGATGATTATGACATACTAATGCTCAGTAGGAGACTCTGACGGACCAGGAGGTAAGGGTAACTTACGGGAGCTAAATGTGCGAGAGCGGTAGAAGCAAACAGTAACGCCTAGTAGACTGAGGATGATTACTGCAGTCTGCCAGTGCCAGGCAGAGAATATATCAAGCATGGAGGACTTGGACATGGCACAATCCTAAGGCCTAAAGTGTTATCTCCTTAAAAACCTCCACCTGTATTTCATAGGGTAGAGTCACGCCCAAGCGACCGGCAGAAAAATACAGTAACCATGAACTGGCATATTTCATATGCACCATGAACTTGAAGAGCTTATTGCTGATTCGGTTAGAATGGCCGAGACGAAGTTCGTGCCTCTTCATGGCCGTCCAGCGAGCAGTGAGACTTCGTGAAACTAGGGCACGGCTGGAAAGTCGATATTTTCAACACCTGTTAAAAATGATACTGTTGAAACATCGAGACTCGAGGACATCTGGAATGTCGAATTTCCCGGGTCCCGTTGTCCGGGTTCGGCAAACTCCAGCGGACTCTGAATCTGTCACGGTTAGAACCACTGGTTGACACACTTTCATTCCTTGACACACTTAGCCATAACTCATTAATGTTTGATACACCTTGAGATTCTGTAATTAGGTCTATAGATACATCTAGTAGGCATGGAAAATTTTGACCAATCTCACTGAGCCATGTTTCATGAATGGATTCTGAGTCCTGAAAATGTGACTCAAAATGAAGCATCAACTTTGTAATGTGTGTACTGCCAATCAAACTACTGATTTGGTGACAAAGTGCCACAATAATAACAAACAGATACAAAATCATAGTGGCAGCAAGCCACCAATCCCTGACTCCACCTGTCTACTCTCACCCACACCATATTGATATGTTGGTTTTGAACAAAGTTTGTTTGGTTTTCTTCACAACCTTGCCAGAGACAATTAGGTGGCATATAGCAGTGTCTTATGTGCTGTAAGTTTGGGCTTTGAACAATTTCCACTCAGATCTGGGATCATTGGGGGCAACTGGTCATCAGGAATCTACCTTTTTTGATCACTAAGACAATATATGATTCACAAATATTTGTAAGACAATGATGTTGGTCATTTATACAGCTTGAGCCAAGATGAAGAAGTCACCAAGAAAAATGATTACTTCAACCTACTTGACCATAGTATACTCAAGCTCTTCCTCATAATCAAGCACAGCAGAAGAAGAACCTTTTTTAGTGGGTGACTGGGCAACTGCGCAATCAATCTTGTTCATTTGGAACAATTGTTTTGGCTTGACTGCTGCCCATTTTGCACCTCATTTATTCTCGAGTTCCAATAGATTTTTTTTTTGTTTTTTTCTTGGTTCCAATTTCTGTCCATTGGGGTAATGTACCCTATGTCAGACAGTACTAGCTAGTCTACAAGGCCCCTGCCTTTCTACATCTCTGGACTAGCGAATGCCCTGGTGTGAGGTTGCCCCCCACCAGTCTGCCATTCCCACCGGCCGTTTTAGACGTGCAGTCCATGTTGAAGATGAGGAGACTTTTCTCATCTTATTGTGGTAGGTAACTGATCATGAGGTATGTTACTGAACCACTGTAGAGCCTCACGTCTCCACAGGCACCTCCCTCCAAATTCTCCCACTTTCCCTACAAACTCCAGCTCTAATCCACAGGATTTGTCTAGTGCATCAGCGCACTTATATTTTATTTTGTAGGTTTCACGTGCGGCCTCGCAGGTTCACGCACTTTGCACATCCACACTCGCATTGTCCGCGCACTCGTCCGTCCATCCATCCCATGTCCTTAGATGTTCATTGGTGCGTTTTCCCATCATATTCCCTTTTCGATTAATTGGTTTCCATGACCCTGTTACATACATCACATACTATTTTTAGTCTGTTTGGCTTGTTACATCGGACCTGCACGCCTAGTGCCGCTTAGCTACTTTACTTATACCCTCCTATTATTTATGTTCTGGGTCAATTTTCCGCCCACTTTCTCTGTGTCTCTAGATACTAAGAATTTTACTTGTTGTTTGCAAGTGACTATCTAAAGTCGCGCGCTTCGGTCCTCTGTCTCCGTCTTAGCATCAGCCAACCTTAGTTGGTGTGTTAACACTCATCTCGCTTCGTCCTTCTTTCATTACTCTCGCTCGCTAGTCTCTCGCCTTCGCTCACGTGCGCTACCTTTGCATCGCGTACCTCATCCTTTGCCTTTCGCACTCACGTGTCATTGCGCACATTCGCCTTTCGCACATTGCATCGTTTCCGTCTCGTGCTTTGCGCATTACTTAGCCTTAGTATTTTATTAGTTGTTTGGTGTCCCTCTTTTTACAAAGAGAGGTTTCCCTTTACTCAGTTAGCTGCCCTTGGGATGATGATTTCACTCGCGCCCGGGTCTATCTGTGTTTGCTTAACTTAGCACCAACTTTCCCCACAGTTTAGATTCCTCATCTTCACCGTCATTCTCGACGTGCAGTATGCACTTAGACTTGACAGCTTTATTGACCGCACCAAGGACACGGTTCTCCTGGAGCTTGTCAATGCCTTTCAGGCGATTGACACTATCGCTTTCACAGCCGGACCACCTGCTGACTGTCCCCCTCACCCAATTACCCATTACTCCATCATGAAGGCCAAGAGGTCCCTCTTGAACCTTCTTGCCACAAGGAATTTCAGCGACACAGTTGCCAAGATAGAAGAAGAAATTGCATACAACCAATCACCTGTACAGGCAACTGTTGTTGAGCATACTGCCAAGTGCAGTGCTCCAACATTCCGTTCTGAACAACCCAACCTCATCATCACCAACCTCACCTCAGAAGAAATTGATTGCATGTTCGCTGAACACGAAGAAGATCAGCACCAAATGATGACTAGTGACGAGCTTGAAGAACTCTGAGCTTCCATCATCAATGACAAGGTAGCCAATGACCCGTTGCCTGCCCCTTACAAAGGAAAGAAGAAGCATGAAGAAGAAAAGTTGAGTGAGGAAACTCACACACACCCCTGGAGAAAGATGAACAAAGAAAACAAACCGAGCTTGGAAGCTTGTATTACCACCCCTCCCCTGGGTTTTGTCACTACCAACGACATACTCTCACTTTCCATTGGATCCCCCTGCTATGAGGGATGATACACCCATCCCTATTCTACCACCAAAATGTTCCCCTCAACAAAGCCATAGACTAAACACCAAGCACATCCTTGCCCTTGGTTTACCCATCACCAGACATGTCCCCAGCCAGGACCCTACCAGACAAGAACTACTAAATGACGTGCATGGTGAAAGTATTTCCCAGCCCTACCAGTGCAATTTCGTCTGCAGGATCTGCCATCAATATGGCCACAAACAGAAACAATGTGAGCACTACTTCTGCCACATCTGTGGTCAATTTGCCCCAGGACACCTCACCCCCTTCTGCCCTCGCCTCAATGGCAAGAAGATCCTTTGTCGAGGAGTCTCCTCAGAAACATTTTACAGAGATATGCACCAGCTGGAAGCAGCCTACGACCATGATGCTACCCGCATCGAACAGGATAGAGAAGAGAACACCATGGAAGCCATCAAGGCACTCCATGACCTTGACTGCAATCCCTCCTGGTATGACAATATGGATAACTGAACTCGTTGATTTCAGTCCTAGAAACCGGGGTAATGTTACAAGAACATCTAGACACTTGGGCCCCTACCATTTTTCTCCTTATCCTCCTCATCTCAGCCCTTGCATCACACCCTTACCCTGACCTTGCTCTTGTTATCCTTGTCATCCTTGCATTCCCCATCGCTCTCTACCTGTCGCTTCAGCAAAGCCAGTACATCTGGCCAGACCCTTTCTCTGATGAAGCATACCCATGCTCTGTTTCACCTGATGACTGATCCTGTGGACAGTCCCCTTTACCCTTACTGTCTGGACGGTAACCTCTGATACAATGCACGCTGCATCCCCTTTGCCCCATTTCCTTTTTTGATCTGTGACTCGGTGCGCAGTCGCACATTGTACTTATACTTAGATCCACAGTTGCACGGTCATGCCCCTGCTTGTTTCACTTCCTGTTTCTGTTCTTTGACTCATTTCTTATCTGCATGTTCCGGTTCACCTATGACTCACCTCAAATGTGCCTTCCTTTTCTAGTATCACCCTTTGACCAGCTCCTCTTCCGGTAGTACAAGTTATCATCCACTAATACGCTTCCTCTCCTCTATATAAACTGTTACAATAACATTTAGACCCTACTTATTTTTCTCTTTCTGTAACTATAGCGCCAACTCTAGACTCATCTAGACTTGGCTATTCTCTTATCAAGCGGGCTGTCCACACCTCTCCTTCTCTTGATTGTATCCTAACTACTATCATCATGTGCAGCATGATTGTTTCACCTATCTATCTTGATAGGTTGTACTATTTCCCTATCTTTGTTACCTTTCTTGACATGGCTGCGCTGTCTCTTGTTACCTATATAAACCCCATGTACATCAGTAGTATTCCTTAACTTAATCTACTGGGTTTTCCCTTAAATCCTGTTTTATAAGGTCTCCACCCTTATAGTCTGATATCCAATTCTAAGACAGTCACTCACTGTCTTAGCCTGAACCTAGATAGAAGCCATCGCACTCGTCTAGTGGAACCCTTGAACCCTCCTTGTACTAGGAGTTCAGAACACGCTGTCAACTAGATTGGTCTATCTTTGACCTTTGACAGAAGAACTATCCCAGTCGTAACATAAACTCGCTACCATGTATCTAGTTCCTTAACTTGAATCTACTTGGTTCTTGACCTCCTACTCCTAACAAGAGTGATTCCTTCAGCCTAGCCAGCTGTCTATATTCTACTTTCTTATCTGCTCATCGTGGATAAGTCTCTAGTCTCAATCTTTACTCATCGACTTTGTCGTTGAGCAAAGCCCCTGTTATTAGTCGGACTTCTGTCCTTCTATCAACGCAGATCTTACAATTAACCTTCGGGTATCGTAAGCCTTGGCAGATACGCTTATCATCGAGCCTCGCTTGACATAAGCTACCCGATTTGGACATAGGCGTTAAACCTTGCTTGCTAAAGCTTCACCAAGCAAGACTCCTAACCTTGAGCTAGCCCAGGGACATCCTCAACCATTGACAACACACGCTCTGTTTGAGCGTCACCAACAGACACTATCCAAGTCCATAACATTTAGTATTTTTTACAGATTATCCTACAGACTCATTTTCAAATTTGTTTTCAAGCTCCGGTTTATGATAATCTGGATTATTTAGCCCATGGGAAGTCACCCAATAAGTTAAAAATAAGTTTTAATTTTTGAAAAAATGTCCAAGAAATGTGTGAATTTACTGATGATGTAAGGGCAAAAAGATAGGGTTCTCAGGATCGGACAAATCTACCACAAAAACGTGAAAATCAAAGTCGATAAGACCCTTACGGTAGCGGGAATATACCTTTGGACTTCACAAAAATTGTTGCGCTTAAGAGAATCTAGAGAGTGTCACATAGCAATTTAGATATATAAAATACAAGCAGTGATGGCGCAACGGTTACACTCGAAGGAATGCTCAGCAGGTTGAACCACCATCATATTTACGATATTATTACACACACACGAGTTACAGTAAAGAGGTCGACCTATGCAATACAGACCTAGAAACGTAGCGCTGTGCCTCCGATACCCGCGCACTGAAACCCTCTATACGGCGGTCGAACAAAAGATGTTTCTCAATGATGCTTCGTCCATGCGAGGCTTGAAGGTCATGCTGAAAGGCTTCTGGTGTGATACTATGCCAGGGGTAAAGGCAGTGTCGTCGATAGGATCACTAGAGTCTTCTGCTAGTGTAAAGGACCAGAGGATAAGAGCAACAGCAATAAACATTGATCTGAAAGTTGTGAATGCATTGAGACAAGCACTTATCAAGCCTCATTGTCGACTCACCTGTTAGCAACGTGCAAGCCCGGACATGCACTAGAAGTTGTTCAGCAGGAACCCAGTGAAAGAAAGGATGGATATCTACCGTCTTCCAAAACCAAAAGTGAACAGCTTCAAGTTCTCTTTAATTTCTCCGTCTGCACCGATCCATCGTTGTGGATTGAATACTTCAGGATCGTGATAGACAGAGGGGTCACGCGCGATGCTCCTGAACCGCGAGGTAAGAAAGTGTAGAATGAATCTAGCATGCACCAACCAATGATTTCCGAAGACAGTGGCGCCAGCAGGGATACACATGCCGTTCTGTGATGATGATGAATTCATATTTGATCTGCGATTGTGTAGGACATACCCAAATGATATCTTTCGTTGCGCGATGGGGTAAACCTGGAACGTGAATCAACCAAATGATCTTGAATGTGCATGATCGGCTCACCTATTGGATTGACAGGCCTCCATCGAAGAGCTTCCAGGATGAAGGCTTGAACCTGAACAAGCCGCGACCAGTCCTCAAACACGGGAACTGTGGTGCAAGGTCAGTTGGTTTTGAACTAAGGTGGCTTAACTTGCATACTAGTCTCTCGGTCGATGATGGAGTCTAGTTCCTCGTGTACGCGAGCTTGTGCGTGTGGGAAACGCGCGGCAGCCATTAAAACTGTTGTAATCGCAACAGCAGTCTAAGATTCTGCAAGTTAGTTTTGCTTAACATGAGTCTGTATCGGTTTCTTGTCTTACCGTATCCGAGCCTGCTCCGATGAGGGACCCAGAGAGATATGCTATCTCTGTCTCAGACAACTGGTTCTCCTCCGCGTGCAGAAGGAGATCTTTTGCAACTGAATGAGGGGCGATGTAGTGGTCCTATTGTTCATGATGAGATCGATGCAACGTATAGAAGACAAGTCCGTACCATTTGACTTTTAACCTGATTTAGCTGGCCGAATAACATGTCGTATTCTTGCTGACTCCACTCTTTCAAGTTTCGTCCATAACCAGGGACATATTTGAGGATGGGGTACTCGTCAACGAGGTATGCACCTGGAACCATCGCGCCCTGAATCCTTGGGATCATCTTTTGCAGCTGTGCTAAATATGGGTCGCTCAACGAAGTAGGGGTTGTCTTCCCATATACGACACGTAAAATTACAGATGCTGCAAAACTATGCACGGATGTCAGCAGCCGAAGTGAGGATACTATTGGGACGGACATACCGTTTGATGTGCTGCTGGTGTAATTTCGGTTCGTGTAGTATGTCCAAAATAATGTCACGGGCATGTTCGACCTGTACCGGCTCATAAGACTGAGCAGACTTCACTTGGAGATGCGCATGCGAAGTTCTGATGTGATCGGGTCGGTTAGACAATCTATCTTTATATCAGTTAATGTATTGCCTACTTGCGAAATTTGCGGAGCCTCTCGCCAGAGCGAATTTGGGCGAATCGCATTCCTCTTCCAAGGATGTCACCGCCAGCGATGGAACGAGGCCTGTCTACGAGGTGTGCACCCTGCTTCTCCATGATGTCAATCGCTTCCTGTCAGATGTAAATACCTCCATGGTATCATGCTACAAAGTAGGGTCGTACCTGGTAACGTCCGACGATGACTAGTACATTTTTTCCATCGTTGAGAGAAATGACTGGTCCGTATTGTTCTATCCACTGAGCAATCTTCCTGGGAGGACTGTTGTCGTGGTCAATATATATCGTTTATTGCATTACTACGACATACTAATGCCCAGTGGGAGACTCTGATGGACCAGGAGGTAGGGGCAGTTGACGAAGATTGGTTTTGCGAGAACGGTAGGAGTAGACAATAACGACTAGTAGACCGAAGACGGATACCCCAATCTGCCACTGCGACGCAGAGAACATGGAGGACAAAGAGGTCATGGGTAGAAAAAAATCCTAAAGTGACATCTTCCTAGGACGTTGGCTTTTGTAGGTAGGTTGTAACCTGGAAGGACGGGCATCACGGTCATTATTACTACTAGCAGGGAATTTGAAATGAGGAAGTTTCTTCACCTAATTGGTAAATTTCATCCGCCGAGGCCCGAGACCGCTGCCGGAAAGAGCCATTGAATTTGCTGTGACTTGAACTCACCAATGCAATCAAACGCTCCATGGTGAACATGAAACGCGTTACTAAGGCCAAACTTGAAATGACGTAACCAGGCCAGCATATTAGCTAAACCAATTTGGTCCAGTTTGTGTGTTGTTCCTGGAAGAAAGTGAAACGACTGACGTGCCGAAAAGAAAAACTCTTGGTACTAGATCGACAAAGAGTTGAAAACGCTGCTGTCGGTCTTGGTATCAGCTCTTCCTGTGTGCTCCTCTATTTCATCCTTGAAACGAACAGAACGCGATGTTGTCGGAGATGTGACCATGCGACTTCCTAGTGCGATGAGCGTCTTGATAGCTGATAGAGCGAAATCGAATCGAGACTCCATGTGCTCTGGTATTTCATACTTCTCTTGAGCACTAACCTGATTAGAGAGAAGTGTATCATCTCCTGCAGTCACAAGCCGGCAAGTGCTTTCTTGAGCAACCGGTGCCTGTCGTCGAACTATGAAAAAAGGACTGGAGCATCACCGGTCAGTATGATCTTTCCGGACTGGAGTCATCATGATCAGTACAAATCCTCAATACTTGCGTATCTCGGACGCACCGATACTATCCCCGTAGTTGCATCGTCATTCTATCATATCATGCATCAAGTACCGCCACGCTGGGGACTCCCATGGATTATTCGAAACTTGGATGCTTCGTGCTGTGCTGTCTCATGTGCATGAACGGTCAGCAACACGCGGTTAACTTTATTGATAGAACTTGATGGTCACCGCAAGACCAATCCATCTTCTTTAGGATTAAGTATTACTACTAAGTGCTGACCATCGCAGGCCAACCATCAGTGGAGGAGCGGCAACACCCAGCACCACAAGCGATATATGTTACATCATGTGCATTGCATATTGGTGTAAATTTACGCAGGCCGGTCAGTACTATTGTCACGGCGGCGAACAGGCGAAGATTTCGAATGATGCGATCTATATGCATATACAGTGCGTAGCGCCGAGGTGATCACCTCCTTGATCCTAGTAACGTCACGATGAATTGTGCGATCAGCAGGCCATGATACGTTTTCTCGCCCATCATGTCCTTTTACTTTTGCCCACACAGCACTACCAGCCATTCCGCCGTGATATCTTGTGCTTGCGATATCTATAAATATCTGCGCACTTAAACTCCACAAGACTCAAACTTCAGCTTGTCTACAACGGGACAATCAGGTCGAGAGTCTATCAAGCTTGAAGCAGATAGCCTGGTTCAGCGCGGTGCTGCTAATCCCCACTCAGTCTAAAACTAACGCGCATCGCACTAAACATAACTCTAGACCCTCATGGTACCCCTTTTTCTTAGGCAGCGACTCGGAGGACTCTGCGGTCGGCTGTCTGATAAAGTTTCGCGCTAAACATTGACCCAGGCTAGAGTCGTATTCTGGAATCTCCAGGACGTCACAAACACTCTGAAATCCATGTTATTGTTCTGATCCACTTGTACGAGGCCAAGCACTTGAATCATGAAGAATGAGATTAGTATGCGCGAGAATTCTGGAGATAGATAGATCGGTGCATCATTTTTCTACTTATCAATGATGTATTGCTCTAGAACAATTCCGACTGATAGTGTGGGCCAGACTCTAGTAAGGCGAGTGAACCTAAAGTCATGTAGAAATATATATACACACCCAAACAAGCCCAAACCGCGGCTACGACCAAGGAAGACGCACAAGACTTTACATACGCACTGTGAAATCAAGATCGTTAGATAAAAGCCGGTAATACTTGTAGAAGGGTCATTGTAGCCGGTCACCTTCAAGGGTCCGAGGAACATGTTGATCGTATTGAAAGTGACTTGTCGGTTATTGATTGCTAACGCAGTATCTTGTTTCTTGAACCACTTCTTGGGTACGTCTGATGCCTCTAATATTGTTATATATGGAATAGAGATATGAGCGTTGCCTGGACTACCAGGATCTGGTTCGGTAGCGAAACTGGGAGTGAGTGGTAAAGAATCCTGTGGCAGTCAGTATCATTATTTCATACAGTGCATGCAAAAGTTGCACATACCTGGCTTGTGTCAGTGTGGGTCAGAACTCGTACACTGAAACGTGCAGCTGCAGATTCCAAGGCTTGGTAGAGACGCCGTACTTGAGTTTGACGTGAGCACTGAGAGGGAAACGATAGGCTGTGAGGGAAAAGTTGTGAGTGACACTAGTCGAGACACGACGAGTGTGTTTAGTGTGAGTGATGTTTATGAGCACGAGGCGATGAGAGAGGAAGTTGGTGTTAGTGAAGACGAGACGAGTACTAGTAGAGGTTATTTTACGAGCTTCTGCGAGATTCAGTTGACTGATACCGATACTGATTGACGCCATTGAGGCTCGGCACTGAATTGACCGTTTTAATGCGCTCGTGGTTGGCCAACCAGTCAAGCATAAAACGATCAATTCAATGCTCAAGCTTCCCAGTCGAAAAATCGGTCGGACGCCTTCGTAAAATCGTACACAGATTCAAGTTGTTCAACAAGGATCAATGATTACCACGTAATCAATTATGTAATCAGGGTTTGACTTACAACTTTGTCGGTGTAGGCTATGTCATCATGCGACAGTCAACGTACACTTGCAACTGACATCGTCGCCACTTCCTGAGACGCCTGTTGGCATATCTATCATTGAAGTGTTGATGCGTGCATGCCCCAGGCCAACAGCCTTGCAATGACCGGCAAGGTATATCGTGGTACACTTCCGACTTCAGGTTCGAACGTTCAAGCCTGATAAGCCATATACAGCTACGCGGTTCTCCTTTGACTTACCATCAGCTGGAATCGTAAAGATAACGTCTTCCGGTGTTATATAATCCAAGTCAGCGGTAACTCACTAGTCAGAACACGGTAAAGTTTCTGGCTGATACCGTGACTAGTATGGACTTATCGTGCGTTCCTTGGGACCTTGGCATCTGGCAGCTGATAATGCAGTGGCACATTACTTGCTGTTGCTTTGAGCGGCCATGTCCTGCAAATTCAAAGTGCGACATTTTCTGCACGTTGCCTTTATCGTGGATTCGTCATCAACCAATTTCGAGTGCATATCTATCTGTGTATGTATGTCCCAACTCATCGCGCCAGCGGCAGTGTCCAGGAGAACTGTATTCATCATCTTGACTTGGTTCTTGATGATAACCTAACTTATCATGATGCCATTTTCAGGTGGAAGTCAACATTCTCATCGACCGGCTATCTTTTCGATATTTGTTCGAGTGTTCATCATCTTATTACAACATGCTGCAGGTCGACGCAGAGGGAGTGGCAAGTTACATGCTCATTGCAGTCACAAGAGGCGACTCCTAGCTGTCCATATTCTAAAGGAGTTCCATGAAAGACCATGCTTGGAGAGTGTTCCCATCCCCGGAACGCGTAGTAGGTTGAGTTCCGAGCTTTCGGCGCTACCACTCGCATATTTATCCGTTCACAATGATAACAGACCGCTCAAGGTGACATGTCGTGGAAATGATCTTAGATTTCTCGATCCTTCAAAGCTGCGTTGACTTGAAGGAAGACTATTCTTATTAGATGCGACGTCGCCGGATGGTTGCTCAGGTTTTATTTGTGATGCAGATTGTTGACATAGTCAGTCACCGCCGTCAAATGGCGTTAGCTTCGCGCTTCATGTTCTCGTTCTCTATTGGGATATTTTTAAACTTCGTCCTAAGCACAAGCTTCGCATGGGTCGCAGAACAGGTGCTCAGAGCTGCTGTTCAGTAAGGATCTACCAGATAACTGGGATCATTGATGGGGCATGGAGAGTGCAGGAATAGTTCCCTGCAATACTATCAGTTGCTAGTGCGTAGATGTCCGGGCGCGCTCCCGAAATAAGTACCGCATTAATTTTGCTCACTTTGTATGACTAGTTATGAAATGGGTGCGGGTGCCTCCGGCCAGGAATGATCTGAGAATATTACCCCATGTACACATGTCACTAATTCCCATTCACGGTCATTTACCACCAGGCATCTAGGATCGAGTCCTCGCCACCTAGTGGTGTTGTCTCATTCAACTCTACGGACGGGAGTCGAATGCGAATTACTTACGGTTCCGTTTCATAGCTGAATCAATGAACGTTCTCTCTACTTGTTTAATACATTTTGCGGACCCTTGCCTATTTATATTGTGTTGGTAGTAACCATAAGTGAAGTGTAAACTAAATTATCTTCAAGACGCGCGGCGGAGCTAATCCCCTTGTGATAATAATAGGGGTATCATACCGGGCAGACAGACCCGAAGAACAATGGTCGTGTCATTGTATCCAGGCCCAGCGCTCAGCCCACGCACGCAACTTGGGCGTTTTACGCCTGCCACAGCTTCGATCCGCCGCTGCTGGCTGCCGCGCTACTCGCAACTTTCCGGGTTCCAGTGCACCCACAGAAGTTCCAGAACGTTATGGAAGAATTTTCATACCAACGGAAACTGTTAAGATCTAGACGCTGTGCTCTGTGTGCTATCATAGGAGAGAAGGAAAGATGGTGTAGTACGGCCAACAGAATCGTTTGATGCCAGTGTTTTCCAGCTTAGATGAGGCTGAATCATTGGTATGGTACATTCTCTCAATGAGAACGTCACGAATCACACTCTGAATATATCAGACCACCGCGGAAACTGAGTAGAAAACATCGCCCTGCGGTTTCATATTTAAGGAACATACTACGTATTTAAATAAGTATCTAGAATATATAAGATAGAGCTAGGTACCTCTTCCGAATCGTTCGACAGCACAGCGTTCGCAGATAATGTACAGTAGATACAACAGTATCCTGAGATATATCACCAAGACCAGGACATGCATATATATGAGATACAAATATGTGGCTGGGAACCTTAAGGCCAGGATCCCGTCAGGGCGTTCATGGTTCGCAGACCTGGCGGAGAAATTAATGGTGGAGACGTACTTTTGGGAGACACGAGAAAGTCAAGGAGACATCAATTAGAACGTCCCATGAACCCGTCATATAACACGTATACTGGTGCGAGCACTGTAAAAAAGGGTGTCCACAGTACAACTTGTCGCAGTGCTATCCTCGCTCGGGGAACGTATCCATTCCTTGTGGCTCCTTCGGGTAAAAGCGTGATCAACATCACCCCTCCGGGGAGCATCAGAGTCACAGCTCTGGCGGATCCACGAAGCTTCCGAGTGAAGCACAGAGACAGGTCTTCTGTCCTTAAATTGGGGTTCGTCCATGAGCCCATACCACCCACAAGCATCCCAACCAGAACCTCGCTTCCCACAACCTCCATCAAGGTCCAGGCCACCATTGTGAGGACCGAGGCTCGCGGGAGAATCTGGCCGGGGGAAAGGCGTGAAGAGGGCGGGCAGAGATGATGTTGGAAGGTCATCCTCGGGCTCAGGGGTAGCACTAGGCGTAGGAAGCTGCGCAGTAACAGGATTTTGATTTTCTGCGTTGTCCTTGGCCTGCAAACTTTGGCTCACCACACCTGCCCCAGTCATTGTGAGATTCTGGCGATCTACACCGAGGGAAAGGGTCCAGTCATCCCATTGTGCTGCTTGTAGAGCCTTATCGGCTTCATGAAGGCCCCCGTCCTCTGAAGGAGGCGTTGGTACACATATGCCACTTCCTGGTATATCGATGCAGAAAGGCAACGACAATGTCCAGTCTGCACATGCAGAAGGGATGAGCGTATCCTTTGATGTGGTTCCGCTTCGCAGCAGGGGAGCAGATCTTCTGCGCTCCCGCGGAACCGCTAGAAAGGGTATTGTGGAAACAGCACTCGACTTCCTCCTTGTTTTTTTTGATGGAGTTGCGGGCTCGGGGTTAGCCTCAGCATGAATCTGCACGCGTTTCGGAGGTGAATCGGAACAGCTGAGCGCCCCCTTTGAACGTCGAGTGCCTGGTACCAGTATGCTCTTCATGAGTCGCACTTGAGCTTCCAAATCATCGGCTGCCTCTAATACCCCGATACTCGCACGCTTGCCTAGGACAGGGGAAGTGGCATTGGACATGCCGTTATTGGCAGGGGAACACGGAGAAAGTTCTCTATTTCTCCCTACTTTTGAAGGAGAGGAAGGCGGACTTGGTAGACTTGAGGGAAGAGGAACCACAATGCGTCCTGTAGCACCCCAGCTTAAACGAGAAGGAAGTCGCAGGCTTCCAGGAGAAGGAGGGATCGCAACTGTGCCTAAAGGCGAGTCAGTACGCACAGGAGTACGAGCACATTTTGAGGGAGTCGGGTTGATTGTTGGAAGTGGAACTGGAGCGTTGGGGGGCGTGATAACATCCGAATTCGGTGCCGTTAAAGTGGGTAGTGGAGGAAGGGGGCTACTGGGTGGAGGTCCCGGCAATGGCGGTGTCAGTATGGAACGGGAACCGGCCCGTGCACGAGACCAGGGGAAAGAAGAATTCGTTGAGGTAGACGATCTAGGTGCGCTAGGTGAGGCTGAAGGAATGCGGGATGAAGGTTGGCATGATGGTATGGATGCAGTAGGAGATGGGAGGGAGCACGCAGAGACGGAACTTTCAGTATCAGAAGGTACGTGAGGTGATGCTCCAACCGCTGGTTGAAGGCAGAGAGATGCAATCTCTTGAGGAGGAAGAACCAGTGTCAATGCTGAGGGACGTCGTCTTGTTTTAGACTGGACAGTACTGTCACTACTTCTATGCGACGAAATGGCAAATCCAGTCGCTCGAGGTGTGGCATTATCATCGATAGGTTCGACGACGTTGCATTCTATTGCTGAGGTGTCCGATCCTATTTCCATGACGTCCGGACTCGTCATTGGTCCTCTGCATGTGTTACTCGGTGATGATTTAATACCAAATAGGAGCTGTAGCGGTGAGCGCGGTGTGGGTGGAAAGTAAGCCGTTTGAATCGGAGAAAGCCGAGAACGTGTTGTGGCAACTGGTGAGGGGGATCTCCTTGTACTGAGGGCCACATTTCCTATTTCCGTAGATGCCACTACTTCCGCGAGATGCTTAGAGAGACGCTCAGATGTGGGTATCACTGAACCAAGACTAGAGGTTGAAGACATGCTAGTCAGTGCTCTGGAAGGTGATAAAACGGCAGAAGTGACACTGCATCCAGACGACGAGCGAGAACGATTTAACAAGACACTTGGGATGTCTTCCACCTACATAACATGAATATGAGCATTCGAGTGCAGAGTCGTGTACGCACCGGTTGATCCTCAGCTCGGCGAGACTTATGGGGCGATAAACGGGATAAACGCCAAGTAAATGCCATCTTGCGAGGGCTCGGTGTGACAGGCTCGTCTACCTGTTTCGTGGGCGAACGTGGAGTGAGAGGTAGATGTGATGATGAGCGAGCGAACAGGCGGTGAAATGTTGAGGTTTTCGGTTTTTCTGAGTTCGAAGGCAGTGGGTCGTGAAAGACAGTGTCGGGAACGTTAACGTTTTCGAATCTTTCCAAGTCGAGAGACTCGGTGAGAATATGATTCAACTCATTTATAGATAGAGTTGGCGGTCTGCGGGTACAGAACATTCTAATAGAAGGAGTGACTGAGTGAGTGAAGAGAGTTGGACAGACAATTAAAATAATCAAGACGACGCGAGTCGACGGTGGACGGAGTCAAGGCATTTCTTCCTTGGAGAACGTGAAGTCAGGGTTGGAGGAGCCTTACCCGTTCTAGAAGTGCAATATATACGATACGTACTAGCTTCGTAATTCAAGATGAACTTTCTATTAGTCGGAGATTATCGGTTAACTTGAATGGGCTACAGTCTCAGCTCAAGTGAGCAGCAGCTACACTGGCACTGGTAGGAAGATCACAGATGGTTGGACACGGCGTGAGCGACGTGAGAGGCAAGCCACGAAATTCGTCGGTTGGGATCGACGCGAGTAGTTATCAGCCTAAACACGAGGCAGATTACCTCTTCCAAAGTCGTTCGGTTCTTAAATGACAAGGTAGTACGTGTGTTACCTCACTGCCCAAGGTCAAGACCTCCAGCACCGCTTGGTAAGTCTTAAGCACAACCTTGCCAACTCTGTGACGCCCGACCTCATCCGCCCCGGTAACCTCCAACTTAGTACGCTCTTCCGTATCACGCACTGCCTCTACGTCTCGAAACACTATGCTGACTCGGAATCACCCCAGGGGTGAGGCCCTGCTTTCTCCGCCGTCGGGGTGTTTATTTAACCTTATTTCACTTACTAAACCCCGGCTCAATGACAGAATATTAGATTTAGTCCAACTTCGTCTTTATAAGGAAGACATAAGACATATCTCCATGTTTTTTTAAAAAAAACCTCGTCCAACTTCAATGCAGGGTCCCGAAATGGACAACAGGTCGAAGACAATGTTACCGTGCGATGATGGTGGTACTGGCGCAGGCTCGTATCGTTTTGAAGTACCTGGCAATTATAATACCGATAGATACGAGTCACCGGATAAGAACGAAGGCAGCGAACGTGGACCTGGTGGACGAGTGGAGTTTGGCGTGGTGGAGGTTGCATGCGACCCAACTCAGTTGTAGGTTAAGGTTTAGATGCGGCTATGACGAATTGTCATTGCCGTTCATGATGCTGGCCCAAGTTGGAGAGCGCCACAGTCTGCCACAGTCAAGTTGCCCTGTTCGTGGCCAAGAGGTTAGTCACACTGCCACCGCTGTTCATACTACTCGGGTAAGTCGCAGCTGACGAGGTTTTCGAGGTCTTGTCATAAAGTTCTTACCTTTTTTTTCAATAATTGGGAGCCGAAGCACACTTTAGTCGTAATAATCCAGCACCTAGAGGCCAGCTTTAGCAGACTTGAAGCACAATAATCACCTTCTGAGAATCCCAATACCGGGTATTTATCATAATGGATGACTCCTAGCTCTCTAACTAATATACTAATTTCTAGTGCTAAGCTTAAGCAAGGAACAACACAATAAAATGACCTTCTGAAAAATTCACCGTACAGCATGTGTACCAAACTTTCATCGTCCTCGGCGTCGGGCGATGTCAGCTTACGTCGAGTAATTGTCAAACTCATCTTCATACTTGAAGAAATTTTCGTTGGGACCCGAACTGGTATTTCAAAAAGCTTTAATGCTAGTAGTCATCTTCCAATTTTCCGATCTGACAACTTAATTTGAAACTTGCGTTTTGACAGATTGTATTAGGCCATTTGTTTGTCGGCCTCTCCATTCGAGGACAAGCATACTACTAGTAGTGTCTTGGGTGTTTTGTAACTCAATAATGCGGCGGCAATGCGGGTCTCAGCCTTTTTTTTTTTTTTCAAAGTTATTGGTCACTTTGGTGTCTTGCTAGCCAGAGCGTTCCGACACTGCAATATGCTCCCAAATTTTGTCTTTCACTGGTGAGACAGTCAGCCTTGATCTTCTCTTCTGATAGACGCCCGTGATACATCCCTGCAGCAGATGACTGTCTCCTGATCTTCCTAACGGTAATTCTTACCCCGGGTTTACTATTACTAGCCTCGGAGCTTTCGTAACAATCATGTGTCCCGACTTCGGACGCACTAGCCATGACGAACAATGCTTCAAGCGTTTCTGGATGACCATCCGGTCGTTTGTCGAACCAATTTTACATCATTGTCATTTCCAGATGCGCAAGCATATATTATAATATGCCCCTTAACCTTTCTGCATGTCACGGACACTTATATCCATCTTCCAACGATCCCGGCTCCGCATAAACTATACATCTAATGCCGCGAATCAAATGAACCATCGTTTTCTCATATGCCAACTGAGCGCACCCATGTGGTACCTCAAGGCCTCATGACTCGGACCAAAATATTAGATGACTCGAAGTCGTCGGTAAAGTCCGCTCAGGCGAGCTGCCCAATCCAACACGAATGATGATTAATGTGGACGCGATGCCCTGATGATACACGTATATTCAGCTGAACCACGAACCAAGATGTGAGAGGACTCACATATATTTGTGTCCCAGTGTAACTTAATACCGCCTCGGCAGGATTTTGAATGGCTACGAGGACGACAAGGATGAGTTGCGTGACCATATACAGAGCACCACTCTCGATGATGAGCATCATCGGGCGCCCACCAGCCGCGATTTTCAAAATCACAGGCTTTCCATGCTCGTTGATGATGGGAACGCGAGATATGTGCCAGAGACGACCAGCGATGAGCCCAGTGACCATGATATTTGTGCAAAGAGGCAAAACATATCCAGCAATAGTCAAGGGTACAATCGCAGTTGGAGGGATCGGTGATGTCGGGTCGATTGACAGAACGAGGGATGGTATGGGCAAAATGCACCCTGACACATGAAAGGTGAAAGTGAGCATTCTCATCTAAAGAGAAGATTGATGATGATTTACCAAAGCCCCCAAGAGCAGTGAGCAGAGGGAGAATGATCACATAAAAATTATTTCCCCAGACAAACCAGCATCGATATAGTAGGAGTAAGTCTCCAATTAAATCTGCAACAGAGCTCAGCAAATTGGCTCCCATTAATGCGGGAGTTTCGTCCCCGAACTCTGAGAACGGAGCGTGATCCTATACCAATGTAAGTCTTCATTAGATCATGAACTGCTATTCCTCACGAGTGTAATGTAGAAATGGTTGAACACTAGTGCAAAATGAGCCGTCGATGTCATAAAGAGGAGGCAGTTTGCGACCCAAATCACTCGGTTAGACACTCGATAGTGTTTGATGAGGATTACGACAGAGATGATGAATAGCGTGCAGTAGACTCCTGCATGGTGATGTTAGTGATTACTGATTGGGGAATTAGCAGCAGGGAATCGCGCACCGTACAAAAACGCCTCACATACTGTACCTATAGCTGCAGACATATTTACTGAGACGCCCATATCAACCTTAGAGGGAGAAGAAGGCGAGAGTCGCAGAAAATGCGAGACGTTTTACTACGATTGAAATAGATTCATATCTAGCAAAAACCTTTGAAGCACTGACGTGATTTAGCTAATGGGCATAATAGGGCTCCGTGAGCCGGTCAAATAGTAACTCTCAAGTAGTTGTTCACGTAGGTTACCTGCCTTAAGGCTCGGGCCTTAAATATTTGAATAACAGTGTTGTTGGCAGAACTCGGGAGTTTCGCGGTTTCCCAACCGGTCTGGTTGTGCCTGGTCCATGACGGAACTCCCAGGATCAGGGTATCTGATCATGAGACTCGTGGAGATGTAATTTGAGTTTGATAATGATTTCAACAGAACACAAAAACCTATATCCGTAAAGTAACATGGTGTATGCTGGAAGACGCCCCCCTCGCATCACTAAGTTCCAATAAAATTTCACCGACTCAAAAGTTTTGTCATGACGGTGGTCTCAATTGTAGGACATGCAGACGAAGTAGAGCACACATTCTCTGATCTCAGTGTGATCTCTTGGCAGTTGACACACTTCGTGCGAACCTTCGACAACACAACACCGTAAAAGCTTATAAAAGCCGCACAGGGGAAGTCTACCCGACATGCACACATGCCAGTGCACACCCATGAAGAGGCTGTTATTGCTGTTGAGACTGCACAAAATCTGGAAGAGGTTAGAGACTGCACAGGATCTTGAAGCGTCACCTCGCGTGGATACCTCCGATCTTGACCGAGCTTCGTGATGAAGATCACCAGAAGATGACCTTGCTGAGAGTATCTCGCCTTGTGATGTTGCTGTTGAATTTGCAGCTCTCGAAGAGTCGAAGAGGACTGAAGTTCAGAGTATCAACGCAGGTGAAGTGCTCGGGGAAATGCTTTTGACGCGTTGAATCGGGTTGAACAAGGAATAATACCACAGCGCCCAATGTGCCTAAATTGTAAGCACTTATACATAATAATTAGCCCTTGCACACGCATACATATATATCAAAGATTCAAAGGTTAAACAGATGACCACTGTTCCACGCCCAATTGTGCAGCTAACAGATAAATAAAGGAACAATCATTTCTCCATGTCAACCGACTGAGCTCATCCCTGTATCTTGTCATTGGGAATGAAACTCCATTTGAGTTATCGTTAACATAGTCTGCTCGGACGAAATGCCCAGCCCGACACGAATTATGATCAAGGTGGACGCGATGCCCTCATACGCATGGTTGATTCAGCTGAATCACGAGCTAGAACTTGAAAGCACAATGACTTACATATACCTGTGTCCCAGCTAAACTTAATACCCCCTCGGCAGGATTTCGAATGGCTACGAGGACGACAAAGATGAGTTGCGTGACCAT
Organism: Suillus bovinus; assembly: GCF_016758785.1. NCBI lineage: Eukaryota > Fungi > Basidiomycota > Agaricomycetes > Boletales > Suillaceae > Suillus > Suillus bovinus. Next base: position 99,299 of record NW_024542130.1, on the reverse strand, counting down.
ATACAGAGCATCACTTTCGATGATGAACATCATCGGCCGGCCGCCAGCCGCTATTTTCAAGATCGCTATATTTCCATGTTCGTCGACAATGGGAATGCGAGATATGTACCAAAGGCGACCGGCGATGAGTCCAGTGACCATGATATTTGTGCAAAGAGGCAAAGCATATCCGGCAATAATCAAGGGTACGATCTTAACTGGAGGAACTGGTGATGTTGGGTCGATCGACAATACAAGGGATGGTACAGGTAAGATACACCCTAGCATATGGGGGCGAAGGTGAGCTTTTTCATCTAAAGAGAAGACTGATGATAATTTACCAAAGCCCCCAAGAGCAGTGAGCAGAGGGAGAACAATCACATATAAATTCTTTCCGCAGATAAGCCAGCATCGATAAAGTAGAAGCAGGTCTCCGATGACATCAACCACAGAGATCATTAAATTTGCTCCTATCAATGCAGGAGTTTCGTTTCCGAAATCTGAAAACGGAGCATTTCCCTGTAGTAATATGAGTATTCATTTCATGATAAGTCTCTTGCGTTTTCCTCACGAGCGTGGTATAAAAATGGTTGAACATTAACGCAAAATGAGTCGTCGACGTTGTAAACAGGAGGCAGTTTGCAACCCAAACCGCTCGGTTAGACACTTGATGGCGTTTGATGAGAATCCCAACAGAGATGATGAATAGTACGCAGTAGACTCCTGTACATAGAATAATGTCAGTGATGGGCCTGAATCGCTCAGAGAAAGAACATCACACACCATATAAAAGCGCTTCGCATACGAGACCTACAGCTTGAGTTGTGTCTATTGAGACAGTCATCCCACTGCGGCAACGTGGGGAAGATGCAGAAAAAATGATCCACTTCTTTGACTTGAAGACTTGCCAAGTACGCGTTTCAGATGTCGGATCTGGTGGGGACAGTCCGTACTATGCTGAATCATGATCCCATCAGGTCCCCGTGACAAATCGAAGGTCCATGCAAGGCCTAAATAGTTGGTTCCTACCCATCCTTAAGTCCTTCCGCGGGGCTTTGGCCCTTTCTAAGCCTTACTGTTAGGTAGTCTAGTAGGGCATAGATATGCTCGCGAAGTAACACAGCAAGTTCCGAAAACTTCGTGCCGCTGCCGATGATCTAGTGAGTACTGCGGTCATAATTGTGCGGGACTCATCGGCGGGACGTATTGCGCTACAGAGTGTTACAGGGTGCTACAAAGTGCTTTGTAGCAAACTATGTTTCTCTGATGGGCTTGCTATACCTTTTTTGTTCGACAGATTGGATGACGAGTGTTTAATCGGGACACTTGTCATAGCATTCGTTAGATGATCACAGCACAGCAAGCGTATCTATAGCGCTCACCGAACTTGAATAACCGATACGTGATTGTTTATGGATACAACTTGGGAAGCGAGGAAAAACTTGTAATCAGTGCCAGTCCTGTGTTTGCTATTATTATGTACTATGTAGTAGCTCGGAATATCGCGAATCGATTATTGGGTATCGATGTGATGAATCACAGGAGTAAGTTGTTGCAGTGCCGAGTGTTTACGATTAGGAATAAAAATAATTATCGAATGCGTGAGTAGTACTGAGCTCGTAAAAGTCAAAATGGGTATCATTGGGGTATCAAGCAAAGGTTTATCATAGCCGTTGAACGGGTTGAAGGTTGAGAATCAGTTGCATGCCCTGTCCCGTAGGAGAGTAGCTTAATCCCATCCATCTACGAACATCTCCTAAACAGTCTATACGCCGTGGTCCTTGTCGATATTCCCAGCCATGCAGCGTCGGACTCGTGGAAGCTCTCTCTCGTAAAGCCCACAAAACTGCTTCGCCACCGTCTGGGCTCACCCATTCGATGTGTTCCATCTCAACCCGAGTAAGAGGTGTCTGTAACCATTCGTAAATGGCATCGAGAACATCCTGGACCTTGATAGCGCTGGACCTTTGCACCCTGACGACATTCCGCATGTACGCCATGGGACAAGCTGGGATGGCAATTTCGATAATGCCAACCGGAATATCCGCAATGTGAGAGCTCAGAACGTTTGCCAGATCTGTGGAGATGTGTGCACCCGTCGTCAGCCTAGCGGTAATCGGGTTCTGGCGGACATCCCACTGAAGTATAGGCATGTCTGGTTGGAAAGGATTTGTAGCAAGGTAGGGTGCAATTTTCGGGCGTGCATCGAGCATCTGAGGCCACGGTACAGCAAAAAGTGTAGCAGGAGTCCACCGAACTGTTTCGGGTAAGTAGCTAAGTGCGTTCATGTGTGGGGTCCAGGTTAGATTGCCAGCTGGAAAAGACCACACATTGTGGTCGGGTTGTCTGGCTGGCAGCATAGGCGTGCTAACCCTGCTTGTGTCGACCCAGGCAGGCACCCGCCACATATATCGTGGCGGGAAGCCATTTCGCCAGGGAGGGGCCGATCCTAGATCATACACATGCATCCCGTTACATTGATGCACAAAAACCAGAGAACAACTTACCAGGGGTGTCATGGTCTACACTTCGAACACTTCTCTGCTTTGTGCAGCGGAGGGAATAATTGCGCCACCAACCACACAAGCCTCTACTGTGACTGGAACAATCACAGGACGCGTTGTCGCAATGCATTATGGAAGAAGGTGTTGAAGACTGAAGTGCCTACAGGAAAAGCTTTTGTACTGTCGGACAGTCTAAGGGCGAGCACAGGTGTCAGTCCCATACTACATGTGCCAAGGAACACCCCAAGAATCGATGCGATGCTCCAGTGGGTGCCTATCTCAACACAAAAGCATCGCGCACAAATCCCTGCGGAACTACAAGGCTACTTCAGCAAATAAAAATACGTCGCTAAGAGAGGATTACATAGTTGACAGCAGAACAAGACGAAGTTCACAAATTAGGGCAATCGTGAACCCATAACTTGCTGGCACAATAGCCTGGCTGCACACATATGTACACATGCGCCTACAAGGGTAGTACTACGCGAGGGAAAGCCGTGACACGACATCTCACCACACATGCACGAAAAAGCGCCTTTCAGGAGTAATCAAGTAAACTGTCAGACCGCCAACATTACCGTGAATCTATTTCAATATTTTACCGAAGTACGCCGACAGCGACTCGTGTATCGAAAGGAACACGTCTGAGAAGGTGCCAGACTCAGTGAGTGTACATAAACAGGCGTCGAAACTTACTGTCGCGCAGATGATTCAGCAGGTATGTCTGCACTGACACGCCGACTCGGAGGGAGGCCCGGAACCAGAGAACGACTCGGAGCATTTAACTTTAGTTGCAGGGCTGAAGTCGAGAGCCTGCCAGTGAGAACTTCAAGGTGAACATTAACAAGTATCGAACCAGTATGGGAGAGCGCTTGAGTGTCACCAGTGTTTGACCAGTACTACTATCCAAGCGTCATGCATTCGAAACCAGGCAGCTGTAGAACGTTGGCGAGTGGAAGCCATCTGAGGCTGGAGTCTTCGGCACCGGCATCCAAACATCACACGAGCCTATCAAGAATAGGAAGCGAGTCGACTGAGGCAACCAATTAGGATCGAATTCTTCTCTCACATTTCAACATCAATCCTCACGCACACGACCAGCTAAGTGTATTGACGTTGACAGATCTAGCCACCCGCTCGGTTCCGAGCACTGAGATGTGAAACCTGATAACTTCCATGACAAAATTAACGACCAACAAGAGCGCAACAGCCACCCTCCACGCGTCGTGACGCTTCGGTCGTCTGTGATGTGGCGTAAAAAGCTCAATAACGGTTTGGAGATAATCGTGAAGTAGAACATATAGAAACGCGAAACGTAAAATGAATTACTCCTCAACTTGAGCAAAAGCATGGATAATGGAAAGGAGGCGTATGATAGTGTCTATGACCATCCAAGCCGAATTATACAAACCGAAACGAGAGCCGAGGATAGGGCGGGGACGTGTCCGACATCATTCTGAATTAGCGCTGGCAACACGGTCGCGGAGACCCTCAGATGTCACCGTGTCGGTCGGCGCTACAGCACGCGAGATTGCCAAGTTTGACACGACAGGCTTCAACACAACGGTGTAAATCGTTTGTGCGCCCTAGAAAAGATATCAACCGCCTGCGTGTTCATTAAATTTCTCGACTTACGCGGAAGGTTGGGAGCTGCAACCAGAGGATGAACACTGTCTTGAATGCAAAGTACCATGGGAAGTAGTAGAGAACCATTCTGAGTGCAATGCTCTCGAGAAAGTTGAAGAAACCAAAAACAACCCAATACGTGAGCCACTGAACGTCATCCTGGTGACCGGGGCTCTCTAGCGCCCTGAAGGAGAGGTATGATGGAAGAGCCCATCCAACGAGGTTAGAAACAGGTGCGGCGAGAGGGTTGACGAAGTGGAAAAGGGTGAGGAGAAAAACTGTGCAGCTGACAAAGTAGGTCTTTGGGATCTGAGTTCGCTGCTCAAATGTGTTCAACACTGGATACTTCGTGAGCTGTTCAGGAGTTTATGTTAGTTGAAGGAATTGAGCCAAGAGACTGTTACTAACTTCCTTGTCAAGCTGTTGGATGTAATAATTTGCCTTGTTCTGCGCCTGGATGAAAGCAGGGTGCTGCTGAACCTTTTGGGTTGCGGACATCTGCAGAGTACGGGACAATAAACGGTTTTCTTGTCAAAAGCCAGAAATAATGATATCTAATTAACACGACTGACCTTAAGGGGACGTGAAATATGTACTGAGAAAACTGATTAGGAAGCAGTCAAGACGACGATGGTAAGAAAGAAAGAGAGTGGGGGCGGATACGTCGTTGATATGGGTTTGATGACATGTGTTTGGCGGCCACAATACGTCAGCTTACTGTCAGCTTTGCCTCAAGTTTCCGTGGCCCAGAATCATATATTAGTGCAGCAATCTCCGCAGCAGCTTGCTCCCCGTTTCAGATCCTTTCACAACTCGTGCTAAACGTCTGCTGCAGTCATGGACAATTACGAGGCAATTCAGGTATGTAGTTGATATCCACCGCATAGTCAGTTTAAGCCAGATTCGGACACGTCTCAACCACGCTGAACAGGCCCTCCATAAATCACTGCCTTCATTCTCACCTTATGTGCCCGCGTCTCTTCTGCCGTCCATAGCTCTTACCCTATTGGCATCAACGTTCGCTCTTGCATTCTACTTTTCAACGTAAGTCGCCGCTTTAAGCTTCTGTAATACGTGTTCCTATACCCATGTCCACAGCCTTCCAAAAGACACGTTTCCGCTACGCGAGACCGCGGTGGCATCATTAGCAAGTGTCCTCGGTGGTTTCGGAGTTGTCGCCCTGTTCTGTAGTGTTGGAGTGAACGTGTAGGCTTCTTCGTGTCCTGACAGTTCCAATCAAACGTTGGATATCCCTATCCAAAACATTTTACACTAATTGTTGACACGCCAACCGTGTTTGCAAGAGACACACTGAACAACGATACATAAGACGGGGATAACGAATGACGGGGGTGACGTACTGTGTATAAAATTGTTGAACCTTCATCAGCACTGCGCATCTGCGATCGTGGTCAGCTCATTTTTAGTGTTAACGGTATTAACAGTCTTCCTTGCCTGTTTCTCTTCGTAATAAGCTTCCAGATGTCCGCAAGCCGGGCATTTTTCTGACACCTGTTGATGGTGTGAGGAGGTTTTATTATCTCCAATACGTTGATGCTGGTCACCTTTGGTAAAACTTTACCCTGATGAACCTTCGTTTGGGTTTTGCGCTTTTGTCTCAGCGCTGAAGGAAATGCTTCAGGGTGAGACCGAGTGGTGATCTCAATATTCTCATAAGCTGCGGTATATTAAAATGATGATCTGTGTGGCTCAGAGAGTACACACATGATGCCGGCTCCTCATAGCTGCATTGTTCGCAGATGACCGTTTTCTCGTCGTCTTTTGGAGGACTGAGGAGAGTACCACAATGAGGGCAAAAGATCAGAGAACCTAGGAGTTGATCACATTTTCTGTCTCGGATCTGAGTTCAGTCCATCGACTCACCAATTTTATGTGCGAGAGTCGGCATGATAGGAAGCTGGAAATGATACTATGGAGCACCTAGCATACGGCGCCTGCGCGTCGTCGCGTCGGATGCAATAACGACTACTTTCACCAGTTTTAGAACAAGACCTTTTTGTCAGCGCCCACACCGACGACGGTCTAAACATTCATTCATCCTTGCGCCCACACTGTATCGATGCAAGTTGCTAGACCCTAGATATCGCTTTGTTTTCGCTCTTGATGTCCGACGTAACTATCGCTGAAGAAAGGCCGGCTGGTTAATGATCATCGCTGCCATCTGATGATCTGACGGCACGTTCCAATGGGTTGCTTTGACCTGCCTTCCATGTCAAATATCACCGAGAATCACAATAAAGGGACACCAAAACGAGTGGCACTTCTTTGTTCTTCTGTGCCGAGTCCAAGCTAATCTGACGTATGAGCCCCCCTAGACTCAGACTCATCACATATATATGAACGCCTTTTTTCATCCAGAAATCTCGGACCTTCTTCGTCATCCTTACTTTCCTTGCCTTCATCCGGCACGCAGGCGTGCTACTGACTTACTGGGCTGCTACTATACAATTTTTTACCTTCTTTTTGCACTCACCGACACGTAAAACGCTCATAATTTTCACTTCTACCATCACGCGCCACTCGCTCTGATCCACTTCTATTCAAATAACGCCATTTTATATGATGTCTTCTCATACCGCGCTCTCTGACGCAGCTCTCTCTGACCTCGCTTCAAAGCTACGGTACGCTAACGCGCGTTACGGCCAGATCGCTTTTCAACTGCGCTGTCGGATAACAATCACGCGCACGTATCACGCACAACGACGTGCTTTCTGGTCTGGCTTGCGCGTCGATATAGCAAAGGCTAAGGATTGTCCTTCGACTGCAATTTCAATCAAGCCCCTGCCTGTCCTTGACACGACACCGAGTCCATTGCCGCTTATGCTTTCACCGCTTGCACTTGCTGCCGAAGCCCGCAACGAACTTGGCTTGGAGATTCCAGACATTATCGTATCTCCCCCCGATGCCTACGCCCAGCCCCGCAAGCGCCTTATCATTCGGATCCCACCGCTTGTTAGCCTTTATGACCATATGTACCGCCATGAACATTGTGACACGTCTGCTCCGGGCGCGCCACTCATTCGGACCAAGGAATTACCCGACTGCGAGATGGATGAAGTGTTCTCTTCAAGTTCATGTAGGCTCTGAAAAGATTGTTGTATTTTTCGTGACTGAATGATCATCTTCAGCTTCTTCCGCGTCTTCCACCCCCCTCTTAACACCCGTGAGTCCTCTTAAGTATGTGGCCCTTTAGCACACTAAACTGCTGCATCAGATTGACATTGTTCACTCCGGTCTTCGTATCAAAATTCCGGCGAGGAAGCGCAAGCTTGGAGAGGCTGACGACGAAGATTCCTGTCCGGACAATTCTGACATTCAGTTTCCCAGGGTTTGTTCCTCCATGATTCGATGATGCAAATGCTGATGCCTTTATTCTAGAAGCACATGAGGAAGCGCTGGGCTTGTTCACAGGCGACTAACGACCGACTATATTGGTCTCCTCATCGGTCACAAATTGCCTCGCTTTGAGCTTGCGAGTACGATAATCACATCACGATTTTATGCGGTTTCTGCGAATACATACAATACCCAGCTTGTCAGTTCATTTAATACCTCTCATTGTTGTGGACACTGGTCATACGAGACTGTATCTTCTTCCATGTCATTTTCAGTTGCCTTTGAGGGACTCAATAGTTACTACCTGCCTAATGGTGTACCGCGAAGTACTGTTTGTGCCATCTTACCATAAGAAACCTTCTTCGGTTCTCGCGCATCCCAAAGCTGCGACTGCATTGAGATGTGAACGAAAGTCAGTCGCGACACCAGTACTGAGGAGAAACTAGCACTGGACATCAGCTGACAGCCCGGCATGGACTCCGATCGAGACAGAAAACTTGAATAATGGATCGAAGTTGACTCGGATAAAGTGGTACTACTGTACGGCGCTGTTTGCCTGCCTAATGTAGCCCGGACTGTAGCTTTTGTTCTTGCCTCGTCTTATATTAGTCCATTCGGTTAACGCTATGTGAGCGCGTGAGCTTCGAGGCAACAGTCGTTAAATAGGGTACTTGGATAGGAAGCTCGTCTCCATCGTGACCTCTCTCGCTTACTACTACCACAACCGTGACGCTGCCGCTTATGATGAGTGCCGAAACTACTGATCCAACCTCTCAATCGAACTATCGTCAGATCAGCACAAGCCACTTTTCTCTCGACTGGTCGATTGATTTCCATGAGAAAGTGATCAAAGGCTCTATCACGCACGACCTTACCGCGCACACGAGCGACTTAAAGGAGGTCATGTGTGTTTCAAATTACCTATCCATGTTATACGGCAAGTACTTATGTATATAGTTTCGATACATCGGATATCGTGATCAAGAGCGTGTACGTCGAGGGCGAGTCTTGTCATGCTCAGGTGCGCAGACAGTCTTCTTTGATGCACAGGTTCAAAGTGCCATGACGAGCTTATAGTACTCCCTGGGAGAGAAGCATGAAGTCATGGGCTCTGCGCTGTATATTCCACTTCCTGCAGGTCTGCAGCCAGGATCAGTCGGTGAAAGTGACGATCGAGTACAATACCACAGAGCTGGGATGCAAGGCATTGCAGTGGCTTGACAAAGCGTCAGTATCCATTGAACAACTTCTTGTTTCGTGTTAACGCTAAAGCTGCTGGGTCGGAAAGACAAACGCATGGCAAGACCCATCCTTACATGTTCAGTCAGTGCCAACCGATTTATGCAAGAGGTCTCTTACCATGTCAAGGCAAGTTTCAATATTTTGATACACAATATGCCAAAGCAGCTTAAATGGTACACGATACATTCAGATACTCCATCCGTGAAAGCTGTCAGTCATTGTTGGTCTGGCGCAGTTGTGATTTGAAATTGACATCTTCGAATAGACATATGAAGCAAGGATCACGTCCGTCTTTCCTGCACTCATGTCTGCTATTCGAGTGTCTCCGCCTGCGGAGGGCCCTGTACACGATGGAAAGATTATCGGGCAGGATGAAGTCACTTACGTTTACAACCAGGTATGTGGTGCCCAGCAGGATTATTAACCCTTATCCTGACCTTCCTTGATGTTCAGCCAGTGCCCATACCATCTTATTTAATTGCAATTGCATCAGCAAATCTCTGCTACCGTGCATTCGAGAAGCTCGAAGGAAAGGACTGGACGAGCGGAGTGTGGGCCGAGCCAGACATCATCGATGACGCTTGGTGGGAATTTAAGGAAGACACGACAAGGTTCTTGCCAGAGAATTAGAGTTGGTGAGACATTTGAGAACTTCTTCCATAGGTTTTTGGCTGCAGAGGAGGAACTCGTTGGCATGCCGTATAAATTCGGTGTGTATGACCTCCTAGTGTTGCCTCCGGCATTCCCTTATGGTGGCATGGTACGTTCTTTTATATCCCTTGGTCAGATTCTGATAGATATCCAGGAAAATGCATGCTTGACGTTTGTCACGCCGAGTTAGTGCATATGACTTATCATGTTGCGTTTCTGATCAAAGATTAGCTTTGTTGACTGGCGACAGGACATTAGTGGATGTCGTCGTACATGAGATCACACATTCCTACTTCGGGAATGGTATAACGTCAGAACATCTACCTCCCTCTCCTGCCTCTTTTTGACTGTCATTCATGCATAGACACGCAGATGCTTCACACTTCTGGCTCAACGAAGGTTGGACGACGTACATCGAGCGCCTCCTCCAGCAGATACTGCATTCCCCTGCTCATCGCGGATTCTCTTTCCTGACTGGTTCGAAGGATCTTTATGATGACCTCAAACTTTATGAGCAGCGCAACAAGAAATATCAGAAATTGCAGATTGAATTTGAGAAAGGCGAGAATCCTGACGACGCCTATAGCACAGTGCCATATGACAAAGGCGCCAATTTCCTCCTTCACATTGGTTGGTGCTCATTCAGTCCGAATGCTTTGCAGGATGCTGACGGCGTTTTTGGGCTTTCAGAACGGACGTTGGGTGGTTTAGATGTGTTCCTCCCATATGCAAAAGATTATGTCAAGACGTTCATGGGTAAAAGCATCACCACAGAGATGTGGAAGGAGCATCTTTTTGCCTACTACACACAGTTTGGTGGGGACGACGAGCTTGAAGCACTCAAAAGCATTGATTGGGATGCAAGTATTGATTTTTTCTCCTTCGCATCATCCTGACTCACGATTGCGTCCACGTAGGCTTGGCTTTTTGGAACGGGTGTGACCCTTCCCGTGCCTATGGAATATGACATGACCCTCGCGCAAAAATCTTACAAACTTGCTGAAAGGTGGAGCAAGACCAAAGATACATCCGAGTTCAGCGCCACTGATATTGGTGGGATGGACGCTAACCAGATCGGTGAGGGCGAGTGTCGTTCATGGTCATTCCTGCTGACTGTGTTATAAGGCGCTTTCCTTGAACGACTACAATCTTTCGACCCGTTGCCAGTAGCACATATTGATGACCTTGGTGACCTCTACGGGCTGGTTAATTCCCCCAATGCAGAGCTGCGTCTGAGGTTCTATCAAGTAGCTTTGCTTGATCCCAAATCTACTAAGTCGGAGCAATATGCTACAGCGGCTTTGAAATGGATTGTTGGCGAAGAGGATGGGATGGTCAAGGGTCGGATGAAGTTCTGTCGGCCAATATTTAGAGCGGTGTTTGCTGTCAACCAGGCCATGGCACAAGACAAGTATGAAGAACACAAGAGTTCATTCCACCCCATCGCACGCGATCTTATTGAGCTGGTGAGAGATATATAGGTTCCTCACCGATGAAACTAATACCGGCGCAGGATATCGAGTTAATTGAAGATCACGGGACTAATGTATAACGGACATTTATCTATCAAACTGTATCAGTGCAAAATCGATATTACTTGAAGTCACCCCAAAGATCCCCGAATACATCGTCCTTCTTGGGCGCGGGGTGCGCCTGAGAAGTGCCGGAAAGGTTGGTGTTACTGGGCGTGGAGACAGACGATCCCCAGATGTCATTTGTATTGAACGAGTTCACTTGAGATTGGGGCTGTTGTGCCATAGGAGTCACAGAGCTCCCCCATAGTGTATTTTGCGAGGGTGCAACGGGAGTAGCGTTCCAGCCCGAAGAAGCGCCCCACAAACCGGTGCCATTGGTCCCCATCATGCTTGTAAGCTGAGGTTGTGTCTGAGGAGCGCTTCCAAGTTGATCCCATGCTGATTGTGACTGAGAGGGTGATGCAAAAGTGCCAAAAGCACTGGAACCGACACCTGTTGATAGGTTGGAATGATTGGGGGTGACAGCGGGAGCAGAGGAAAAGAGGGACATGATGTCTGATTTCATATCTTTAGATGGCGGTGGTGAGGCTACCTTTTGAGCGGGTGCATGGAAGTCCAGTGAGAATAGGTCGTCTTGAGCTGGAGGGGCAGGCTGCGCCAACGTTGGCTGAGATGCAGTAGACGTCGGAGAGGCAATGATATTAACTTCAGAGTTGATTGCTCTGCCGGCAATTGCGGAGGAGAGCAACTGACGGGATTGAGGCTGACGTGTTGTGATGTGGGTCTGGAGTGTTGGAGATGCTGATCTTGCACCAGAGATACTGGTATGTGTTATATGAGTTGGGCGTGAGGATTGCGTAGCCGCAGGGGATGTCTGTCTAGCAGCTTGTGAAGCATCTTCATTCGAGGTTTCAGTCTCAAGAACAGATGGATCGGACGGCGGGGGCCCATCAAGTGCCCATCTTCGAGATTCATATTTTGAACGAATGAAAGACTCCATTTTACTATTGTAAATCGTGAACTTATGTTTTGATCGAAGGGTTAAAATTGACATACTGGTCTGGGGGGACATGACCAGACTTTAGATGAGATTCCCAGTACAAGTTGGCACGACGATTCCCCCATTTCTGGATCGACTGCGAAGTGAACAACGTTGAGCAAGTGATGAGACTAACATACGGACGATATGGCTTTACCTCCATCTGTTCCGGTGTCCAGATATCGAGATCAACGGACTTGACGCGGCTAATATGCGTTCCCATGCCACGATGGATGCCCGAACAGCGAATGCACAAGAAGACGCCTCTGGAAAGCATGGTAAGGATAGAGCGGAGGCGGTAATGTAAAACGCACAAATTCCATGATGCCCAACGAGGATCTGGTTTGAGAGTAATTTAAGAGGCTGGGAGATGGGCTACGGGGACAAGACTAACCGTTCCGCTTGCAGTCTGCACAGACCTTATTGTCTGACTGCTTGACCAAGTCTTTGAGAATCTTAGCATTTCTCTCTGTCGTAGCTTTATCTTGCCTGGACATGATGGTCGACGAGAAAACGAAGTGGTCAGAAACAAGATGAATAGATATTTCGGAGGAGAATCAACCTCATTCCTAAAACGTGTCACCGCAAAGGGTCCGCTTCCTATTATTACGCACTAGCAACGTTTTTGCCTACCACATCAATCGTCAAAAGGCAGACAGCGTACTGTCTGCATCCAATAAGGCTAAACTAACGACCGTCACGATGTCAGCTACAGCTCGCGCAGAGGCTCGTCGCAAAGCTATCCTCAGCAGAGGAACTGACCGTTTGTCGAAATTGACGACAACTGCTCGCGGAGAAGATGCTCCCGCATATTTGAGTGCTGGTGAGTGTTTTGACTTGACGCACTACAGATAGTATCGATGTTTTGTACTTTGTACCGTAGGCATTCCTCCCAGAGCTACAGCTGCTAGTTTTGTGGGCGAGAAGCCAAGCATGCCTTCTCAGCCACCCCTGCGCTCTTTTGGAGATGCAGGCATTGGCGGAGCAGCACCCGACCCAACCGTTTGGTCAGAAGAGCATCAAAGGCAGTTCCTTCAAGCTCTCATGAGTGGTACAGCCAATTCTCCACAATTTCCTCAGCCTCAGATCTCGGCTGCGGCCTCCAATAGCACAACTACACCTCCAGGTGACCCTTTCGCTGCTATCATGAATTCGTTGCAACAAATGGACCCATCTCTTGGTGGCGCTACAGGAAAAGTACCTGCTCCTCCCGCACCTGCAAAGCCTCTTTCGATCGTGCAGAGGTTTTCGCCATTGCTGCACATCCTGTGCACATGGCTTATTCTTGCCTTTTTATTCTTTTCAAAGAGCCCCAAACATTGGTTGAGCGCAGCGGTGGCTTTTCGGAAACTTTCTGGAAACGTTGGGCGGAGCTTGCCTGGAGAGGCTCTAGCATCGAGGGCTGGGGAGTGCAGTTTGTGGTCTGTGTTCCGCGCTTGCCTTAACATATCGCCGCTGATCAACGTATAGCCGTTCATGTGGACCTTCATGACTGTGCAAGTTATACTTCACTCAATACGCATATCCACGGGCAATGTAAGTTTCTTCAGGTTGCGAATGCATTGTGCTGATTATACTTGCACAGAACCAAGTGCAGCCCCCGGTTTTGTTGGCGCTAGCTCTGCCTCATTTGCCCCCTCCATTCCCATCCATCATCACGAATGGCTTGCGCTATATCCGGATGGGTAGCGCCATTCTTGATGATCTGTCGGCAGTCGTATTTGGAATTGGGATGGTTGTGTTGATCGCTGGGTGGTTTGCTGGATGATCGGTTCATGTAAATCCCGCCAGTATTATGAGTTTGGGATCATTTTTGAGTAACACATGCGTATGCCTATTAGCTGGAGTGAAAAAGTACTATGAAGTTATGGTAGTATGGCAGCAGCTCCAGTCTTTGGACGCTCAGGTGATGATAACATATTTTCCACCATGGCTTCCAGATTCTCTGGGCTACGCGTGCTCAATTTCGGTGTCCGTTTCTTAGTTGCTGCTAAGCGTTCCTTCTCCTCGCCTGGAAGAATGGGGAGACCAGCAGCTTGAGCAGCGGCCTTGTGCTCTTTCCATAGGTCACCGCCAGCAAGATCCATTAGTTCCTTGGTAATGGACGTGGACCATTTATTTGAAATGTCGATGGTGGTCTTGGCTCCGTCCTCTGTAAATTTGATAGGAACATCGGTGAAGGGGAGAACAGGGAAAGGCGTCAGAACGTGAAGTAAATTCAAAAGATGAATTGAGGTACCGAACTCGATGACCATCTCAGGTGTCCAATTGTCTTGTAGAGATTTTGGAAGTTTGTTGATTTCCACGTTGAGTTGTGGGTTAGCATAGCGTATGCGCCTGAGCTCCTCCTTCACAAAATGCCTAGTTTGTCTTAGGTATGCATGTACCAGAGTTGTCCATAAGATAGCTTACCGTGCCCCGAAATGATCGTTTCTTGCAGCCAGCTTCAAGCTTATCCCCCGCAGACCGGCCAAGGATAGCCTTGGTTCCTCATTCAACTGCTTCAGTATGACAGATAGGCGAGAAGGCCCTGGAATGAACTTGGGTTTCCGAGGCATGCTGAATGAACTTGAGAGTAAATTTAAATTTGTAGTACGGGCTGTAGGTTGTTTGCTCCTGTTGAATTCGAATGCCTTGACCTTCCTTTCTTGGTGAACCCATCTCATCCCTTGGACATTCATCACTCTAATCCTGGTACTACGTCATCCAATATGGCTGAGGAGGAGACCCTGGTATCGCGTCGGTCGAAGAGAAGTACGGCGGGGAATAGGTTTGCAATATAATTTTGTTGGTACCCTGACTGAAAATGATTAGGATGGAGGCGGCCCTCGCCGAGCTTGCCGTCGAGGAAGTCAATGATGCTGAAGAAGATGTTGACTTTGTCAATGACAAAGGTGGATGAGATGCGCTTCATACTGATATAATTTATCTTACGCTGCCTCTAGATGAGGAGGATGTCTTTGAATCGGATTTCGCAAGCACGGACGACGAGGCAGCTGCTGAAGATGTTGCTGATACCGGAGAAAAGGCAGTCGAGGATGAGGAAAGGAGAGCGAGGAGGGTATGTATTGATCACCGTTTACATAGAAATATTATCATATCTATCTAGAGCGTGCGCGCAAGGGTGGAGAAAGCTACCGCCGCTGCTCATGCTCGACAGAGGGTCACTTTTAATCCCCAAATGGAGGCTTCGGAGAAGAGACCTAACAAGGAGGCTCAGAAGCTCAAAAGACGTGTATCTCTTGGTGTCGCAGTTAACGCAGAGACAGGAGAAGTCATTGAGGGCGGTACGAGGCAACGGCAGAGTCAGAGATCACATACAATCATGAATACGTCGGCAACTGTCAACAGAATGAAGGATGCAGAAGAGAAACGAGTAAGTCCTTATCTAACTTCATGCTCGAAGTACTTCACTGTCCCTTCTGCAGGCCACTATTCCGAAGAAAGCAAGAGTAGTCACGAAAGCACCAACACAGGATGAACTTATCGCGCGAGCCCTCGACACCGAGGAGGGGAATATCATTGAGCACCGGGATTATCTCAAAGTAGAAGAAGAGAAGCGCGCACGCGCTCGTGTAGTTCGAACCGCCCTTGAAGGTCCGGTGTTGCGATGGATCAGCCGGAAAGAACAAGTGAAGGTTGAGGTTACACCTCCAGTTCCTGCCCCATATCCATCGCAGTACGGTTTCATCTACAATCCACATCAAGGCACTTCCTACTTTGGGACACAAAATTATCAGTCTCCTTTCCGTGCATACGTTCCAGCGCCGCCAAGCCAGGCGCAGGAAGGTTCGCCCACGGCATCACAGGACTTGGCTGCCATATCACAACCGCAGTCATCAACACCATCTGCAAACACACCATCTCAGTCTTCATATTATTATTACCCCGTGCAACCCCCACTGGCACAGGAAAGAATGGTCGACGTTTGCAGGAATTACATCGTGCATGAACTATCGCAAGATCCATCTGCAGCCAAACCGCCATGGAAGGATACCATGTCAGCTATGTTTGGTGACGAAGTCAAATGGGACGAAGTCCGTGTGTTCACAGGGAAACAACGCCCATTGAGTGAGTTTTGTCTTTTTCGTTAGGTGTTTTGTATTGCTTAACTCTCACTGTAGGTCGACCTGTCCGAGTTTGTCCGATTACTGGGATACCTGCGAAGTATCTAGACCCGCGAACAAACGTCCCCTTTGCGAACGTTACCGCATTCAAGACACTGACTAGAATTTTGTCTCACGACTATGTTTGGAGCGAGGCATTGGGGTGCTATGTTACCCGTCATGAAGAGCCTAACCATGATATTAATGAGTCTATGGATGACATCACGACAAAACGTAGAAAAGTGGACGATCAAGACGGGCAAACTGACGAAGGTTAACTGTCCATCTCCCTGCACTCGATACGACTCAAGCCCTTCAAGAACAAGACTTGTCATTGGCGACTCGTCTACTATCTCAACTATCGCATATCAGGGATTTGCAACACAGTCAATTAGTTGCAGCAACATGGGCTTCCGTGATTCCTTGATGAGGATTCTCAGGAATTGTTGAAAAGGTCGCGTATGGTTCTTACCGTCCCGATCCACTGTTCTAGTACAAGTGGGTACCTCATATGCATATGCATGTCACTGTAACCCCGTTACCCCTCGTAAGAGGTCACCCAGTATGTACTTGTAAACTGGGATAATCGTGTTGTCGTTATCCTGTGTTTATCTGTGTCTGCCCAGTGGGGCCCATCCTAGTTGAAAGGATCACGCGATCATCCAGACAGCTCCATTAAACAAGACTTACTGCTTCCAGTGCTACTTGCAGAGTACAAGAGGAATGATGAAAACACACCACGCTCCAAGCTGTCAATCAGATGAGGACGTATCTCATTTCCAGTGTTGCCCTTCTTTCTGCATTTGGTATCACCACTGAGTCAGTATTCGGATTGGTTGTGAGTGGGTCATGCAGAGCCATTACGATGGCATGGAAGAAGGATGAGGCACGTACTACCGCTATTGACCATTGCCAAGGCATCTCATTAATGGTGTAAAATGTCGATGTCATGGACCGTAATACCCACTAATAAGAACCGTGGTCAAAGCAGGACTCGGAGAACGACAAGTTGGCAGTAGCTCAGCAGACATGAAGGAAATATATGATGCGCAGCAGATAGCAGAACATGACATAAAGTAGCCTCGTGAACGTTCAATTTTATTTCCAATACATGTTTCTGTTTTGTACTTACGATCAAAACACGGATTAGAAATACACAATGAGAGGGACATAATGTCGGCATGCCGCTGGTTTACACATTTCCAGGTGGCCGAAATACATCCCCAAGTACTCTCGTCAGCTCCGTGAGTTGTGCTGCTGGCACAAGCATCAACCGTCCAGCCGTGTCTAATCCAAATGACTCTGCATTGCGTGGCTGGGCATTCGAATACGGAAAAATCAGATGATGAGAGGCAAACTGAGACTAGGTGAGACCAATCTCAAAGCACGTCAATAGAGGGGGTGCACCTTTCGAATTTCCTCATCCTCTGGGTGGAACGGATATACTCCGTCCGCGCTTCTATCGTTCGTTTCGCCATTCGAGTTTTGAGATTTTTGTCTTTTTGATGCTTTTCCTGATTGTTGTTGAGGGATAGCCATCGCGTCCTCCTCCTCTGGAGTAAGTTTGTATACACGCGATATAAAAATCAGGTGGGTGAAATTGAAGGGTTCGTTCTGAGAGGGACAACAACCACAAGGCCTATGGTTCATATAGGAGCTCTATAAGTAGCAGCGACTCACCTCTTCAACTGCATCCTTGAGCTCATCCACGAGCATACGGTACATGGGAGGTATCACAGGCACAGGCATGTTGATCAACCTTTCGCATAGAACGAGTCCTACATGACACTGCGGATCACGTAGTACTGTCAATAGTGACTCGTAGAATGCATTGTCTCCCTTCGATTTTGCCAAAAATACTCTACAACCGACTTTATAGATACGTTGTCCTGACAGCAGTCCTTGCTTAAAAAACACCAGACAACAAATAAACGATACTCACGTTGTGTACACCGATATTTAAAACGCTCAAGAATGCATATGGGCTGCTCTCCTCTCCATCAGTCTTGATCGTGGTCCCTATATCAGGCTGTGAAAGCACCAGGTCTGTAAGAGCGTGTGTGCTGAGACCTTCAGCATCCACACCGAAGAGCTGATCGAGAAGACGCTTGATGGCGTGGTAGTCCATCGTTGCATTGAAGCCAAAAAAGTCAAAATCTACATCGATGAACGTCGGAGTCTACTGAGAGCTGGTCACCATAGATTATCACAGAAAGCCTCATGAAATCATACGTCTTCCGAGTCGCTATCGGAATCCTTGTTGTCGGCTTGATTTTTGCGTTTTGACATTTCGAATATGAAGTGTACCAATACTTAATGCGTGCAAAGTCACGAAACAAAGTGTTACGTAAGACGTTGTCGCAAAATCGTCACATATTCCCACGAAAGTAAAAAATATTATATACGAAACTACGATGCTTCAAGCCAGAAGCAGTCGTCATAAGTACACGCTAAAAACGACAACAACAGCAAGTTAGAACATTGTAAACATGCTTGCCAGTTGCAAATCATCCAACCAAAGTCAACCTGGCATTAAGATCAGTAAGTACTGCATTTGTCGTTACGTACAAACGAACCACAATCAGTGATCAGTGAACACGCAGCAGCTACCGCGTGATTCCCATCTTTAGAAACGCTCCCACTACCTCGACCTCATCCCATTGTCCTGGGTTCTCCGCCGTTTTCTTCGCGTGGATGTATGTGAGGGTATTGCGGAAGTGTCGAGTGATCACTTCGGGCGTCGCGACGCCTTCTATTCTTTGTGAGGGGTGGAGATATGAGGAAGATGAGGATGGAGACGTGATCGTGTCAATAGAGGAGGCAATGAGTTCAACAAGTGAGACTATAAATTTAGGTGCGATCTGATCCGAACGTAAGTATGTTATTGTTGCTGCTGAAACGGCGAGTACTCACTGCAGGCGCGCCCCGGTCGAAATAATACAAATATTGATCAAGCGTGTCGCAGTAAAGTTGAACGGTGACTATCTCCTCCGTAGCAGAATTTGCTATGCGTAGTGATTTCTGAAGGCATTCCAAGACACGTTTACTGTCCTGATGCGGGTACTAGATGCCGTCTATCAGTCATTGTATCTCAGAGTAGGGATCAAAGTTGCGAACCGCTTTAACACCTTCGCCATCTTCTCTGGGGGGGAATGCAGCCTTCTCAGATTCCTTCACGGCAGGCCCATCTGCCTCGCCCTCTTCTAACACAGGCTCTTGCCACCACAGATGGCTAGCGGCATGTACCGCCGTCGCCTGATGTTGTTTTTTCAACAACCTCGCACCGTGCAACGCAGCCTTCGTTATTAACGTATCGTACCCATCGATATTAAATACTCTCGCGCCTTGAAGGGTGCCAATGATAAGGGTGATAGCAGCCAGCTGCGCTCTGCTTTCTGAAATACTGTCTTCGTATACCGAGAAAGCTTGCACGTAGAAATCGTAGGCAAGGTCTTCGAATCCAGAGCCGCATTCCGATGCAATCTGTGCTGCGAGAAGGAATAACCTCAGTGCGAATGCTGGGGCGTCGACCTGGGTGGCGAGGATGGAGGTACACTGTCGAACAAACTTGAGTATCGTGTTAACCTTGTCTTGCCAACCCTCCTCCTGCGAATGGTAAGCAGCAGAACACAAAAACAAAAACAACAAGATATACCAAATGTTCACAGTTCTTATACCGTCTACATAACTTGATGCTGGAAGTGATGAGCGCAGGGAAGGTATAACGCATCCGCTCGCCACCAGCTTCGAGATGTTTCCGAGCTGTCTGTAACAGCTGCGCAGTATGTCAGCCCAGTAAATACCCCCACAAAGAAGAATCGCACAAGAAATTGGATATCCAATGAATCCGCACGGAACAAATGCACCATCCGTGCAACCCAACCTTGTTCCTCTGCTAGATCTTCCCTCTCTGTGTGATACGGTCCCTGTCTTCTGACTTCCTTGGCACCAACGCCGTTCTGCGATGCAGCGGAATCGGTCTGGTCCTTGATAAGAACATGACAAAGTTCCAAAACCCCATCAACATCTTCCGGCGCCTCGATGATCGTTTCGTTCTTGAGTACGCTCGAAATTACGGAGTGGGCGATTGAGCGTCTTGTCGAGAATAGTTGCTGGGAGAGCAGGGGGACATATTGAGGAATTGCAAGGAGTGTGAGGACAGATTGGTAGGAATTTATAGGTGCTACTAGGAGAGCGGCTAGGTTGGAGGCCGTCTGTGGTGCGTGGAGGTCAGGGCTGGAGAGCTTCATTAGTGAGAGTTGTCATAAAGACGCGTAACATGCCTTTCTGAGAACTCCTTTATTTTGTCACGCGCAAAGCCAAGGATTTGGTCCACATATTCTAGCCGGTCTGGGTAACAGCTTAGTGATAGGTTGGTGAGGGACACGAGCAGTGCGGTGATATCCTGTATCGATAAGTCTGGCCGAGCCTTGAAAAATGAGTGAGAATCGCGAATAGTAGCATAGAGTGTAACTCACTTTGATAAGCTCTACTACTTGCTTCCAAAACACCTCGAATAACCGGACGTTCTCTGGAACACCCCTGAATTTCCGAACAGGTGATCCGTCATGCCCGTGCTTCTCCTCCGCCAAAACGTCATTCGTAGCCATAGCCCCCGCACCAACCTCCATCTCAGCCATGCTTTTCTCCGTATCAGCAACAGCACTATCCCAAGCATCCTCCGCCGAGGGCAGTGCACCAGCCGCTGCCCCATTCTCCCTTACCCGAGCTTTCTGAGCTTTCACCTTATCTGCAAGTCTCCGAGCAGCAGCTTCTTCCTGGCGTTTCGTCTCCTCAGGGTCTTCGCTCTCAGCTTCACGAGCAGCATACGCAGCCAGCCGGTCGATGAGCGCAATCACAATCAGCTTGATGTTCACCTTTGGATGAAGTTGGGCTGTTGCTGAGAGGAACGGGCCAAGGGTGTGTAAATGGAACTCGTCCGTGAATACCTATTGATGTAGAGTCAGTAAGGTCTTCCATGATGCCCCGCAATCAACCCCATCCATCTATTCATCACCCGTACCTGAATAACAACCTCCATTAAATACTCTTGCGCAATCACATCTTTACAATTGACGACTTGTTCCAAGATAGCGGGAAGAATGCTGTGTCGGTACATCTCAAGGTCTACGCCGTCAAGTTGAGAGAGTCGGACAAGGTTGGTTCCAACGAGAATACGGAGGTCGCGGCGCTCCATCTCGCGTTTTTCGCGGTCGCGGGAATGGCCTTGGTGTTGGAGGCGTACCCAGAGTTTGTTCATCTCGATGAAATTGGTTAAGACGAAGGATATGGAATCTTGGAGGTTTCCTGTGGGTCTGGGGGATGTTAGTGTCTATTTTTGTGTTGGGATGGTATGTGGATGTACCCTGGATCGACGCCGATAGGAAGATGGTCTCTCGTCTGTCCGCTTAGGTAGTGCCTTAAGAAGAGCCCCCGTATGGGGTGTAGCACGCCACGAGACATTTCCATCATATCCTTCATGATCTCCTTCACTGGCGCATCCGGGATAGACATATACACAGCGCCGACTGTGATCATGAGATATAACCTCGGTACAATGTTCCCAGCATATTGAACGAGTTCGTAGAGGTCTGCAAGGTGATGTCGGGATTGGGTGTGTGCATCGTAGAGATAGTTAGAAAGATGCCTTAGGGCGTCGAACACTGCCATGTCTGTGCGAAAAAAATCAAGATGAGAAGGGAGAGGAGGAGGGAGGGCGCACAGAGTTCGTAATATTGCTTTGGGGATAAGGATGACGTCCGGAGTTCCGCTAGCATCAAGCTAGAGCTTTTGAGCGCGTCCATTATATCATCATTATCCTGTACCAATGTAATGTTAGTGGATTATGATGTGCAGGCATTGAAGCGAAATTATGCTTATACTGCGCAGGAAACTCACCAAATGTCGCTTCATCTGACCGACTTGTATTTTGACGGTGCTGAGTGACTCGCTGAGGAGCTTGCCTTCCTCTATCACTGGGATCACTGTCGTCGTTGCCATTGCTCCGTTTGACGAGATATGTTAGACTAACTGCCAGCGACAACGGTTCCGACTTGTGTACCCGCCGAGTGGGTGTCCGCTTCTGAAGATGACATAAGCCATGACGAGTCCTTGATCGCGAGCAATATTAATATATATTCCTCGTGGCTCATTCATACAGAACGTGGTGTATCAATCTTATACAAAACAGCCTCGATCAACGCATCCAGATCTGTATCACCTGCCCCACTCTCCTCCTTTCCAATTCTCTCCGCAATCACAGCTTCACCCATCCATGCCGGCATCTCCTCACCTTTACACTTTTTCCAATACGCCGTGAAGAGCTTCATTTCAGGCCTCCATTTCCTCCCCTTCCTATGTGCGCTCAAACTAACCAACATCGCAGCGTACGAAAGGCGATACAACACCTTGAGCTCCTCATCGCTCGCACCAAGACACGCGAGCTGGTTGTTTAATGCGCGATCCTGATGTTCCATGCGCAAACTAAGCCAGTCTTCGATGAGACTATGGCTCGAATCGGCTAGGAGGAGTGCAAGCTCTGTCGCTGCATCTACGAATGTAGCCCCTAGGCCTCCATAGGCTGCGTTCATCTCTTCGCGGTAGTACGTGCGCAGGACTTTACTCGGACGTGGCCATTGGACACATTTTTCTTCAAATTTGCTAGGGTTGAGACTGAGGATGAAGGTGAATGGCTCGAGGCCTTTGTTGCGTCCTAGGATACCATGTGCGAGGCAGACGGGTTGGCCGTCGTGCCCTGAAGATGTGAGGGGGGAGGAACGGAGGAGCCGTTGGGGGACTGCGAGGATGCCACGGCTGACGCGGGGGGAGAACCCGATGTGGGAGCCCCAGAGGAGGGAAGCAGATTTGTTGGGGTGGATGGGGGCGTACAGACCTGTCTTGTCGTCTGGAACGACGGGTGTCTCCGATTTCTCATCTGGCTGCTTTTCGGATGGTTTCATTAGGGTATCCAAGTGACGCTTCCTGGCCTTGAGGATGTCTGTGGGGTCCTCGGCGATGAGGTTTGATCTGAAGATGGGAAGACGGGTGTCGACGGGGTGTTTTTTCATTGCTGGGACCTCTTTGCTAAGGATCGGCCATGGATCGTTGCCTTCTATAAGTGGGACTAAAGTTGCGTCTATTCCTGTGCGGCTCGGGCCAGTCCATGCCGCCCATCGATTAGAGCAATAGTGTCGATTACGCCATGCAGGCCATGCATAGCGGAATACAGCGAGAGAGGATGCGCTGGCTAGCAATATGATTCCGAGTGAATCGTTATTATTGCCTAGACGAACATTGAATATACGGCATTAAAATTGTGACGGGTGCTTACCGGCAAGGAAAGACAGGACCATACAGCCAAAGGAAGCGACGAGAGCAATGGCTATGGCTGACCACCAGAGATGTTCCCTTCTGCCCAAACTGAATCTGATTGTCCATAAACCTTCGGACTCGCAAATTTCAACGAGAGTTGTGATAGCGCCTTGAAGTAGAGATACGGCTACAGCGATAGCAGTTGCAGTCCAGAAGATTTGTTTGCGTTGTGCATCTGTGAGTTTGCTCATGAGGAACGCGCTGCCGGTGTCGGTGGAAGGAGGAGTAGTGGGGGTGGAGGAGGTTGGTGATTCGGAAGCCAGGATTTGAACATGTGGATGTGGTACAGCAGCTGCGTACGTAATTGCGACATTGATAAGAGCGAGTACGGTGATCATTATGAGGGCCAGGCGAGTTGAATGATGACTTACATGTTCGCAGCGAAAGTTTTATAAGTTTGACTCAGATGCAGCAGGCAATTGTGCCGGCATAAGTGGCAGAACTGCCATGGTCCACCCACTTGGCAACATTACCAAAACACTACAGGGTTGTGCGTATGACAACGTATCACCATTAGAAAAGCATCAGCATGTCCACATCTCACTGTCTGTCGTTGTGATCAACTCGTCGGGTAGAAGACCTCGGTCAACATCCTCCGATTCTGCAAATCATGAACTTGACCGTGACCTTCCAACACTTCGTTTCCATCAACCAGCACTCGTTCTATGGCTTCTTTCTTGTGCTCTAATAGTGCAATCTCACCAAGTAATATGGATTCAGGACTTGCAAGATCGACATCAATGTTCCGAGTCTGAGGTGCGAGTGGTGGTGCCCATACAAAATTGGCTTCTAGATCAGCAGCTACATCGACAATGGTGCCTGGCTGGGTGCTGGTGTGCATGTGCGCATGACGTCGACGAATCGGCCTGCCATTAGCCACAGAATCGTTGAATCTTTGTCAGTGCTTCAAATGTGCCTACTGTGAGATTGCAGCGCTTCGGAGACCCAGCGGCGCTACCCACATCCGACGAGAGGCGTTTGATGTTGGCAGCATGGGGAACAATAGATGAAAGGGTGATTGCTAGTGCCTTCAAAGGATGTCTGTCGGCACTGACTGTGAGGCTTTCCCATATCTACGTGAATCCATTCTGGACCAGTAGTAGCGTCCAGATTTGTTGTTAACCTTACATAAATGGTGCTTCAAGCTTCAAGCTTCGTCGACATCGGATAAACCATGAACTGAAAACAGTAAGCGTTCCAACGTTGTTGGCATATGTTTGCATTTATGCATATCCTTAATATTATTGCACTTTGCAGCGAAAGATCTAGAACGGGGATCGGCGAACTCATATTGGCAGTTAGTTGACACTCATAAACCAACGATATCACCAGGTGCCCATTTCCTTAGGCTCTCTGGCACAAGTCATGGTCCCAAACTTCTTCGATGAGCTTTTTGGTCTGGAAAGTACTTTTCGATAGCGCAGGATTTGTCATATTGCCGCCGATAGCCTCTAGCTCATAACATTCAATCACCACAAGCTGGGCGGCCCTCATAGTATATTTTCTTCAGCACTCAGGGCCAGGCTGTGCACTGTGATCACTGCCTTCAAACCACACAACCTTTCCTATCGGACACATTTTTCGATCCGCTGAGACAGTACAAAACCGTACACGTCCCTCAGTGCTAATGAGTCGCAATATCTTACTCAAACTTCGTAATCTGAGCTTGCTTTAAACTGATTACCGTTCTGCAGAATTTGAATAGCAATTATCATGACCGAATTCAGTGCTTACGTAGTGCACGGCACATCATCCAACGACCGTTGTGCCTTCAAGTCAAGATGATTTCAAGACAAAGCTAGAGTTTGAGCCTGATATTGCAAAGACGGAGGATTTTGCTGGAGTGTCTCCGTACTGCAACAACAAGTGAATGAATTATCAATTCGGCGCCTCTGCAACTTGTCCGCAGCCCAAGGTCAGTCAATAAAGTTGCTCTAGGTGTTGTCCTGCATTCACGTGTCATGTCTAATGCGTACAGACGAATATTCACTCAAGCACCTGCTATGGACTAAGATGTGGAACGAGTTGGCGTCAGTTCATTTTCTCAGCTTGTTGCGTTGTGGCAATGCTAACGTACTTCTATAGAGACATTGATGCCTCAATCACTGATGGAGTTTGAGGTTGGTAGATTTTATTACACAGGATTTTTCTCCGTAGCTTCGATGTGTCATGTCAATGTACGGGTTTATGTAGAACCGGTCACATACGATATTGACATTCTCTGTAGTCCAACTTGTACGACCAAACCGGCACTAGGCAACAACTACGGATGATATGACTTAGGGGGGACGACTGCATGTCGCTGGTGCCTGCGGGTGGATCGAGATACGACAGACATATCAGGATTTGGGTCAGTTTCTCGCAACGGTGTCATCTATCCAATGTATGCGGGAGGGCCTCGCAAGCGCTCGTCGTCGCGATAATATGTCGGAAGCTTGAAGACTGATAATACTGGAGTAGTGCGAAGACCTGATACATGTGGTCAATTGGTGTGAGCACGAGAAATTATATGGTGTTCACCTTGTAAAATGTACCATGAGTGAAAGTATCGGCTTCCACGGTAGAAACAAATGCAAACTCGAGAGATGTGAGTCGAGCCGATTCGGCCTGCACATGCGATTAGTGGCGAGACACGCAGGCTGTTTTTAAGCTTTTGTGGACTGGCGATGGCGATGGCAGGTAACTTGAAGTACGAGAATACGAGATGGCATTAGGTTCTGACAAATGATTATGGCCAAGCTAGCACAACAATTCCATTGCTTGTTCTAGCTTTCACGTCCCAATGTATAGATCTGTTCGAATGATCGCTAGCATTTGAATGGTGAGCGTGACTAGTACTTGCCAATACCAGTCTAGCCGATAATAGTGCAATGATGTTGCCGTAGTGACCTGTGTAGCGGAGGCCTGTAAGTGACTTGGCTATATCCCCTACCCGAGCTATGCATAGAGCTACAGGCTGCTACAGGATGATGCTAGACAGTAATCGAGCTGCGCGCGTCAAGGGAAATGCGGCTATCAAGGCTGCGTGACTGGTGCTGCTAATTTCTCATTTATAGATCCTTTGCATTATTTATATTTGTGTCAAGTAGGCCGTCGACAAGGTTACCTTCATCCGATGTCTGCCATGGATGGACAGAAAATTGGTTGACGGGCTGATGACTCCTTGATATTTACGGCGTACGCTGGCAGATTCGGGTAAGCGCTGGCAGTGGGTGGGAGCGGGCGGGAAGTCCTTTGACGAACCATTTTTATACAAAGAACCACAGCGCCAACTCTGTGACAACGCTAATTTACCCTGGGAGGAGGATAAACCATATACGCAGGTCTATAAGGAGATTACGAAGGCGGCGATGATAGCACGTGGGATCTGGGTAAACTGAAATTAGGAATGGCAACGACGTACTCCCCAGTGAATTGTTTTGTCGTATTTGGTTTTTGTCCAGTTGTTGGTCGTCGCGGTATTCGTTGTCCGTCGTGTCGAACTCGTCCTTAAGGAAGGGGGGGGAGTACTGATTTTTTTTTCTTCCTTAATCTTTGTGGGTTTTTGTTTTTATCGTAATCTTTTCAACTAACCATCACGTCGTTTTGAAAGAAATCTGTTGTTGCAGTTTGCCCATGGCCGTTCTCGCACCACAAGATTGGCACCCACCTCGCGATCATACAACAATGGATACACGTCCTCAATCAACAAACGAGCAACAGTCTAACATACCCATCCAACCTTATCCATACCCAGTTCAGCAGCCTCATGGCACTTGGACTCCAAGTCCAAATGCTCAACCCTTTTACCCTTCTTACTACCAACCACAGCAACAACAGCAACAGCAACAACAACAACCTCATCAGAATCCTTATTTCGATCCTCAAGCAAATGCTCAACTAGCTCAGTGGGCATATCAGCAAATGATGTATTCTCAACAACAACAACATCCTCGTCCTGATTACTTTAACCCCTCCCAGTTATTTTCCCCTTTTCCAAGTGGAACACCCCCTCCTCATTCTCATC
Organism: Suillus bovinus; assembly: GCF_016758785.1. Lineage (NCBI taxonomy): Eukaryota > Fungi > Basidiomycota > Agaricomycetes > Boletales > Suillaceae > Suillus > Suillus bovinus. Next base: position 71,943 of record NW_024542130.1, on the reverse strand, counting down.
ACCAGAATTACCCCCCTCCTCAAGTACAGCGTTCAGTATCATCAGATGCAGCTCAATATAATGGCTTTCATCCATATCGCCGTCCCAATAATACCCGTCCTCAAGAACAACAGGAATGGCGTGCACAACCTCCTTATGCACGCGGTGAAGCTTCCGCTTCTACAACTTCTGTTAATTCTTCTTCCTCTCACGGCGGAGCTTCACGCCAACGGACAACAAGTCAGGGTCAAGTCCCATCTCGTCCAAGGATCCCGACAACAACAACAACAGAAAATACACGCCAACGTACAGGAAGCAATTCATCCACTAACAACCATCCACACCACCGCACCGCATCTACCTCCTCCACAAATTCTTCATCCACTCCACGCCCTTCTCTATCTACCCCTCCATCTAGGTCCTCCCCCACCACCACAGCTACAACACCCCAAACCGCTTCTTCTTCCCATGCTCGTCCAGTCCGGCCCTCCCCGCTAAGTCAAGGCACATACACTGCTGCGGAAAAGCGCATGTCACGTGATGACTCCGATCTCGCAGCTATCCTTGAAGGTACTTCCATTGGTACAAAAACAGGTGGCATCAAAGGCAGACTTCGTCGTGCACTCAGTCTCAATGCCGCTCAAGCCTTGCAAGAAGAGGAAGAACAACCCTCTCCTGGCGCAAGCACAGCAAAAACCACTCCAACAACCCTTCCTGACCCTGACGCTGCCAGTACTGCCACAGTTCAGACCAAGAAAAAAGGTCGTGCAGCATCCTTGTTTAACTCTCGCCTCAACGCGAGCACAGACAACATCTCTCTTTCATCCACGATGTCCTCTGCTTCCGTCGTCATCCGCAAGATTGGTTCAATCGGAAAACTCGCAAGGCGGAACAGCCTCGCAGGAATAACGTCTCTATTCAAAGACAAGAACAAGTCCTCTGAAGGCACCGACGATAACGGCAAGAAGAAAAAGAAAAAGGAAAAGGATGCAAAAGGCGATCTCGTAGCTCCTACCCTTTCCCACGCTGTTGCCGAGCTCGATCGTGGCGATTGGAGCAGTCCAGAGATGAGCGGATTAAGTCCTGCTGCTAAACTTGCCCGCCAGCATACACTTAAGAGTAATGCAGAGGCTGCTGCTGCTGCAAAGGCCCGTGTTGAGTCCGCCCAGCCTCAGCCGAATGGGACCCATGTCCCTGCTGCCTGGGAGAAGAATACTGCTACAAGGGCCGCCGAATCGAGTTCCAGGGTCAATGAGGATGGGACGAGGGTCTTGGTTGAGGAGGATGATCAGAGTGATGATGGACATGCCTATCCTACACAAAACTTCATATCGGACGGCTGGGACGACGACGAAGTTTGGGATGAGGATGGGGAAGAGGACCTTACTATTCGTGTAGCGGGCGATGACGATGAGGTTGTCGCGTGGGCGACTAATATCAGGCGCAGCATCGAACGTCACAGGACACCTGCAAAGGGTATCCTTAAAGGTGCGTATCGAGCATATCGGGCACTGTTTACACTGACCCTGTTTTAGGTGCTGATAATTACTCGCAAGAGGTGTATAATGGTGAGACTGTGGCGAACCCTGCTATCCGCGTACGCTCGAATTCATATAATTCGCATCCGGCGCAATCATCCGAGCTGGGTCCGCTCGCTCGCATACCCTCTCCCGATCCAGACCATATCGATGGTTTGCATCGACACCCCTCGCATTCAAGCAATGCACCTGCAGGAGGTATGCCTCTGCACGCCGAATTGAATCATTCTAACAACCCAGTAGAGAAAGAAAGGAGCATGTTCACCCTCTCCAACTCATCCGCCCCAGCCCTATCAACGATCCCTACGACCCCACCCACGCTGACCCACCGCTCAGCGACCACGCCTGCCAAAAGGCTCGTGTTTGCAAACAATCTGTCAGTTTATGATACATTTTCGTCGGCTGTTTATGATCGTCGCAGCGAGCCTGCGACGTGGAGTCGATTGACGCCTGCGTTGGCGCAGCGCATTAAAGAAGAGCTCAATTCGTACAAGATGGAGGAGATGGAGGTGCATGCTTGCAGTCGGATGCAGTGCGTTCTTTGTTTTTTTGAATGGTTGCGTACTGATTAACGACTGCAGTACCCAATTTTTTATCTGAGCGGTTTTGTTGCTGGTACCGGTGCTTGCTCGGTTCGATTTCGGCTCGCTTTTATCCTTTATCTTCTCTTTTTTTCTTCCTGTCCGATGCCTCGCCTACGTTTCTTTCGTTGCACAACCACTTCTATCCCCCTGATCTAAAAACTCGGCATGAAGAGCATTCGCATTTTTACAAGCGGCTGCGCTGCACAGTACAGTACCTCATTAAAGCTGTCGGATCACATCGTGATATCCCTCATCACCCCCACGTGTTACAACCCATTTCCCCACGTCTTCGTTTCACTTCAATCACTTGTCTCTCTCTCATATACCCTCACGTGTAATACTATGCGCGCGCGCGGGCGTTGCCAACATCACACCACCACACCAACCCACTCTTTTGCAAATAGCTCTGCTACGTACGTACATTTGATATTTCTCTTTTTTGGACGCTTTTTGCGTTGAGTCGGGAGTTGATTTGAGAGCGCGATGTGACTTTTCTCTTTTTTTCATATCTATACATATCGCCATGTCATCGCCCAAATGCAAGATAAGTAATGAGGGTTCAAGTACATATGCTGACTTTCATGTTTAACATACATAGATACATACCGCATTGCAAGCTCGTTCGAATTTCAATGAATATGTTTATCACGCTTCGCTTTGAGATGTAGACGTGACAATAGGCATATCTAGCTTTGTATAGTAAAATGTGCTTAATCTACATGGAGTGCTTAACAGGAAAGAAACGTGCTAGATAATAACGCCAACGAATACGACAGGAACCAGACATGAAGCAGTGGTCTTACTCCCAAGACGGCGACGTGCTGTACGAGTGACTCCGGCCGTTTTGTGCCGGACTAGAAGGGGACCACTGGGGTGACGTCGGGCTATAGGCGGGAGAAGCAGGGGCTAAGAAGAGGTTAATGACGGGTAGGTTAGTAGTCGAACGAAGAATCTTACAATATGCGGGTGCTGCAGGGTGGGATTTGAGTTTAGCGGGTGTTAAATACGATAGGATGAGAATACTCACAAGCTGGCGAGTATGTGGGTGATGTGGGAGCTAAAAAGCATGAGCTGGCTGTCTTTGAATGAATTGAGCGACATACAGTATTTTGGAGAGGAAGGAGATACTGGTGACGTGGGAGAATACTTTGGTGAGGAAGGGGACATTTGAGCAGGTGCTGCAGGAGGATTTAGTCTGTAGTTGTCAATAAAGATATGAACACTTACAAGCTGTGGGTGTGAGTGGAGCGGTATTAATCATGAGTACATATCATACGTGAATAACATTCGTACGTACTTGGTGAGTCTAAGAAAGCAAGACATCAGCCAAAGATTGGAATACGAGAAAAATTAACCTACAACGTGGGGAAGCAGGGCTGAAGGAGGGACTGGTGGGAGAGTACCGCGGTGACGTGGGGGAGAATGATGGAGACTGTGGACTGTAGCGCGGCGATGTAGGAGAGAATGACGGAGAAGTGGGAGAATAGCGTGGGCTCGTCGGTGAATATCCTGGAGACGTGAGATTGAGTGCGGGCGATGTCGGCGAATATGTCGGCGATGTCGGTCCTCTGCCGCGGTCGTAGAAGGGAGACGTAGCATACGGAGATGTGCCAAAAGGTGATGTAGCGCCGCCAAACGGTGATTGTGGGACATATGGCGATGTCGGCGAGTATGTATTGGGAGAACTTGGGCTGTACCCAGGTCCTGCAGGCGACATGCCACCGGCGCCAAGAGGACTTTGCCCATACCCAAGGAAAGAAAAGTTTGCGGGATCCTCGCCGCCGTTGACAGCGAGAGGAGAAAATGCGGCTGATTCTCCTTTGAAATTGCCTTCTGACCATGCAGGAGAGTTGGTATCATAGGGCGTCATTGCCACTTGTCCTGGTGTCATGCCACCATCTGCCTGTGCCGCTAGCATATTTTGGACTGGTAGACGATGATCAACAATGGCGTCCTTCAGCATGTCAATATCGAGAGCCACATCAAAGGCGCCAGTGCCCATTGGCGCTAGCTGGCCAAACATGACATTCTCGGCGATGCCATGACAATCGTCCTTCTCGCCGACCGCAGCTGCTTCCATGAGAATCTCCACCGTCTCCTCGAATGAACATCGCATGAGTGCTCCAGTGTCAGCACGATTGATACCGTGACGGGTGATTGCCATCAAAGAACCTCGGTGCGTCATGAGATCGCAAAGGAGAGCAAGATGACGGTAGTTGACGTAGGAACCGTCAAATTCGATGACCCCACGTAACTCCTTCATAATAGCAGCACGGGCTGCTTCAATGCCCAGCACGTTGAAGATCTCAACGCAGCTGTTCGAATACGTACGAGTGAAGTCAACGCTATCGATGCACATGACAGTCTTGAGATTGATACCGTCTGTCTCCAATACCCACTCCTTCTTTGTCTTGATGGCGCCTGTCTTGTCGGTATACACCTTGTCATGCTGCTGTAAGAAGACTTTTTGGATGCCAGGAACCCCGCGCAGGCTGACGGAATTTAACATGGTGTTTTCAAGCTGGCGCAAGAAGATGTCTTCTTCCACAGTCCCTAGACCGTCATCATCTTTATCACCACCGCCGAGCACACGGCAACGGATGATAAGCTTCTCTGAGTTATCTTCGCTCCAGATGACGAAGAGATCAGTCTTGAAGCTCTCTGCTATCCGACCAGCAACATAAGCCATGGTAAGTTTGCGATCAATCATTTTAGCACGATCGAGCTCGAGACGAAGGAGCCACGGCGACTGTAGATGCAGCTTGGACTCAATCTCCTCGTCGGGGATGGCAAAGAATGATTCTACGAAGACGGAGTCCTCCTCGATAATGGTGGAGCTTGGGTCTGGGTCATACCAGATCTCCACAGCCGCTGTCACGGTACGCAATGAGGTATATGCGAGCTCTTGCTCCACGTTCTTGGCAAGCAGACTTTCTTCAGCAACGTCAGGCTCGAGGTAGACAGTGAGGGAGGGTGTTTTGATTTTGGTGGCAACGTTGATAATCTCCTTCAGACGCGGGACACCAAGTGTCACATTCTTACTGGAGACACCAGCATAATGGAATGTATTGAGCGTCATCTGCGTGGCTGGTTCGCCGATAGACTGAGCAGCAAGTGTGCCGCACATCTCCCCCGGGTTCACCAGCGACTGGTTGAATTTGGCCTCCACTTCACCAATGACCCAGTCAAATGCCTCCCTGGTAAGATGGAACTGTTCGAGTACGCGGCGAGTGGCCATGGTGGCACGGACATGCATGCGGAATGTGAGCGATGAGTTGGCTTGGACTTCTCTCGTTAGTGGATCGTCACCAACCACGACAGCCAAGCGGTTGTTGAGCTGCTGAACGGCCTCCACGATGTAAGCCGGCTCCAGATCACTGGGCTTCCGCTTGTCGATGTGGAATATTTGCGTGGCATTCTGAATAATGCGATGAAGGTTGACAGGCAGATAATGAGGATTAAGGCCGTCAGCCTGGGGAAATATGAATTCTCGCAGAAGACGGCGGTCGTTTAAAAGCTCGTTGTATTCTTCGTCCAACTTCATCTGGAGCTCCAGGGAGCTGTCATCCACGCCGATCTGCAGGGTATTTGGCAGGAATCCATTCTTGCCGTCTGTGACATCAACGCGATAGTTGTGCTCAAAGGCTTCATTGTCAAGACCAAAGGTCTCAATCTTTTGACGTTCAATGAACGCGCCGTCCATACCGTCTTCGCCGTACACGAACTGGATGAGATCTCCAAGCGAGTTGCGAACAGTGCCATCATAGTGAACCATGACATCCTCCAATGCCTTGACAAGTCGACGCTGAATGTAGCCGGTCTCTGCCGTCTTGACGGCTGTGTCAATAAGACCTTCTCTTCCAGCCATAGCATGGAAGAAAAACTCCTGCGGCGTTAACCCTCGCAGATATGAGTTCTCGACGAAGCCACGTGCCTCCGGGCTGAAGTCGTCCTTGGTGAAATGAGGAAGAGTACGATGACGGAACCCGAATGGGATACGACGACCTTCAACGCTCTGCTGCCCGACACAAACAGACATTTGTGAGATGTTAATATATGAACCCTTGGAACCAGCTGTGACCATCTGTTTTACGTTGTTGTCATCCTTCAGGTTCTTCTGCGCGTACTGACCAGAGTCATCACGAGCGCGATTGAGCTCGCGCTCTACCTTGCTCTCGAACGACTCTCGGATAGTCATGCCGGGTAGCGCCTTCAGCCGATCGTGATATGCGTCATCAATGATCTCCGCAACCAACTGCTTCTTCTCGCTAATACGCTGCGTGATAAAACCCATGACCTTGGGACCGGCAACCGTGTCCCCGATGCCGATACTGAATCCATTGTGAAACAGCCAGAAATTTACGACCATCTGGATGCCCGTGAAGAGGTCACGAGTAGCCTCAGGGCCCTTCTCGCGGAAGACAACGTGCACCAAACCACCTTGGGAAGCGCCTACAGTCTTCTTCTCGACAACACCAAAGATGATTTCGCCATTCTCAATTAACATACCGTCGTCGAAGATGGGGTTGGAGGACTTAGGATCTGGGGCCCGATGAATATTGATGCCACGGGGGATCACCATGCTAAGAATTTGCTTCCCGGTCCACATGGGTTTAGGCTTGATGACAGCAGGTATTGGTACATTGCCATCCCAGCCAGGGACCCACAACAAGATGTTCTGAACCTGGTTCCAGTCCAGGAACGTATCTCGCAATGTAAACTTGCGGATCCCACAAAGCGTGTCTTGCACGATGCCCATGACAGGTTTATTGGCTTGCGGTGAGATGATCTATGCACCAGTTAAATGAAGTAGCCATGAACGAGAGAGGATGCTATTACCTGACGGGGAACCCACGCTATTTGCGACAGTTCGGCACGTGTTTCTTCGCTCTGTGGGATGCTGGGAAACGTGAGTATCGCATCGTACAGGTGAAAATGTGACTTACTGCATGTTCATTTCGTCACCATCGAAATCGGCGTTATATGGAGGCGTCACGGACAGATTCAATCGGAAAGCTGTACTCATTAATTTCTTGCAAAGCACAAAGAGAACACTGTACTCACTAGAGTATGGCATCAGCCTCACTCTGTGGCTCATCATACTCATCTTGTGCAAACTAGGTTGTCGGTTGAACAATACGAAGCTGAAACGTGCATCAGCATGAAAATCAGCGCGCATCCTTCACTCCTCGAACTCACTCTCCATCCTTCAGATGCCGCTCGACAATCCATCCATATTGCAGGAATGCGTCCGCACGCTTATTATAACGCAGATCAATACGTTCGCCAGTATCTCTCACGACATAGCGTGCACCAGGATATGTAGTCGGGCCGTTGCGCACCAGCTCTTGAAGGTATGCGATATTATATGGTGTCACTATTAATGACACTGTAAGTTGAAATACCGTAAGCGATGACGAACAATGCACCTCGCTCGGGATAGGTCAAATTCATGGCAATGCTCCGAGGAACACCCACTTCGTCCAGTTCCAGGTTAGGATCGCCCGTAATGACCGTACGCGCAGAGAAGTCTACACGCTTGCCCATCAGGTTACCACGCAGACGCCCCTCTTTCCCCTTTAGCCGCGCACGGATAGCCTTTACCGGACGTCCTGATTTCTGTAGCGCCTGAGGAATACCAGCAATGTCGTTGTCCATGTAGGTGGCGACATGAAACTACAATCAAGCAGTCAATACCTGCACTGAGATGTGACTCCATAAAACTTACCTGGAGTAAATGTTCATGCTCGCTAATGACATGTGCGGGCGCACCCTCCTGCTCACACCGCCGTACATGTGCGGATGCCTTGATGATCTCACCAAGCTTGTAGGTTAAGTCATCTTCGCTCCGCATAGCACCACCGTCAACTGCTATACTTGGACGGACAGGAGGAGGCGGGACAGGCATAACCGTGAGAATCATCCACTCAGGACGAGCGTACTCATCCGAAAGACCTATCAGATGAAGGTCGGAGTCCGACATCTTCTTGAACGTCGTATAAACCTCAGATGGAGTAATCAACCGCTTGTCAGGCTGCATCGATTTCACATCCTGAAAACCGGTCAGCAACAGCATTCAGTAGTGCTGCCATATACCGACCTCATCCTCATCTTTGGGTCGCTTGTACTGGACGAAAAGCTTTAAGCCCTCTTTCCTAATGGCCGGTTGTACATGACCACATCCACCATGACCTTTTTTGGGCTCATCCGCATCTCCTTCAGCACCATCTTCCTTTGGCTCGTCAGTCTCACAGACCATTTTGGTCTTGCAGTGCGCCCATACAACGGCCATGCGTGCCTTGGGATCGCGAATATGGCGGATCTTGTCGGCGAAATTGGGATCGGACTAAAGCACGACAATGGCATTGAACGAACAAATTAGGAAGCACATGAAATGTAAACGTCAGCATCAACTTCGACGGAAATAGAAACATTATCTAAGGAATTTCAAGGCATCACAAGGAGGCAGCCGACATGACTTGGCATATATGTCGGCCAATGGTGAACCCTCTTCCCGCGTCACAGGGAGGGCCACCAAACGCGAGCCCAGGAAGGTGCCTTCAGCACTGGCTGGACTACGATTTTCGCACTCCTCGTTCAGCGCCCCATTTCACCGCGCACCTCGTGTCCAACCATCACTGGGCGTTTGCAATAGTCCACGCGGCGATCAAGCGATCGAAAACGCGCGCAGACCACGCCGCAGTGGGTCAAACGCCTCGTTTGTGCGAGGTACTGCCGCGGTGCGGGTTTGGGGTTCTCCGATGGATTATGGAGAGAGCCCCCAGAAAATTGGGTGGTGGGGTGCGAAACGAGTAGAGGAACGAAATTCAACTCACGATGTCGGCTTTTAGCTTTCCACAGTTTACGCAGATACACTCCAGAATCTTTTTCACTTTAATGATGAAACCTGAAAAACCGAATGAATGTCGCACACTAAGACAAAGATAGCTTTGCCAACACACCTGGGTGAAAGACCGGCCTCGCCAACTCGATATGACCAAAATGACCTGGACATTCTGACATTCCCTCTCCACAGGTCTGACACTTGAAATTTCGGTCGATGGTTCCCATACGAGGATCCATTAAACCGCCCATCTTAGGTTTGTGTGTTGTCTCGTCCATGACCTCTGGGTGTTCCACTTTTGCCACCGAATATGCTTTCTGCATGGTGAAGATGCACTAATTAGCACAGTAAGGTAAAGAATATGCCATTACGCACAATTTCTTCTGGTGACAAGATACCAAACTGGACCTCCTTCACTTTGCGAATGGGAGCGGCCGAATACGCGAACTGGTGGCCCAACATGATTGCCGCAACAAGAGTAAGGAGAATGAAAACGCGTAAGAATCAGGAATACGGAAAATGGGGCTTAAAGGAGTCCAGGACGTGAATTAACGCGAATGCGGTGTCGTAAATGCGATTGTAGGGCGAGTAGTGGAGTTGCGACCACTTTTTTGTGGGTTGAAAGGAACCACGAGTGTCTGGTGAAAAGTGACAAAAAAAAAAGATGGAAATCGTTCACGAAAACAGGTCAAGCGGAACTCAGCAAACCGCGCAAGTGGCGGGAACGTTAATGAATTCGCCTGAATCTGCAGGATAGCAGAAAAGAGCCGACAACAGGACCTTCGAAGACGGCAAGATGGCTGTTGAGAACAACCTGTGAATGAGTCTCACGTTCCAACTCCGCTCCAATTCACCTGCGTCCGGCCCCGAGTCACGCAGTCACACCCTTGGTCACTCATCATATAAACTACAATAATGTGCGAGCCAAAATATTCTGTAGAGGCCACAAAAAAATTCATAAAGCTCTATTTATATTCCCTGGTTATACTTCTGGAATCTTTGTGCGGCACACTATTCTTTACGGCGTTACTGAGAAATGATATTGACTGAATATTGGCTGATCGGAGTGCGAAAATCACGGCCGATTTGTCATCGAGTCACTCAAGGCTAGCTGTTGACGCGCACCACACCGCTCAATAATCGTATTCACTTCCACGGTGCTCATCCTGCATGGCATCAATCAGCAGCTGGTTGTGGGGAACTTCACAGCTCGACGACGCTGTCGGTGAGCATGCTCAGCAATATCAGTGTGCTTAACTCAACATTATCTTTCAGACAAGGCTACCTCGGAGCTCATCCCGACTGGCTCGGAGGATGTCGCTCTCAACCTCGAGATATGTGACCAGATACGCTCCAAGTCAGCACCCGCAAAGGACGCCATGCGTGCGCTCAAGCGCCGCCTTAATCATAAGAATCCCAATGTCCAACTCCTTGCACTCGGCGTAAGCCATATCATTCGAGTCTCCACAACATGCTTTGATGCTGGTTTGACAGTTGACAGACATTTGTGTCAAGAATGGCGGTGATCATTTCTTGAGTGAAGTGGCCTCAAGGGAGTTCATGGATAATCTAGTCTCCATCCTGAAAATTCCTGGTCTAAATCATTCTGTCAGAGATGACATCTTGAAGTATATACAGAACTGGTCCTTGGCTTTTGAAGGCAAGCCTAGTCTTAGTTACGTTGTTCAGGTCTATAAGACCCTCAAGAATGAAGGTATTCACTCAGTCTTTCTGTCATCACCATGTTTCACACTTGCTGTGCAGGACATCATTTCCCACCCAAGGACTTTGCCCTGGCGAACTCTGCCATGGTCGATACGTCAACCGCTCCAGAATGGATAGATTCTGAGTTGTGTCTGCGATGCCGCACTCCTTTTACATTTACCAATCGGAAACATCACTGTCGAAATTGTGGACAAGTTTTCGACCAACAATGTTCATCTAAATCCATACCTTTACCTCATTTTGGTATCGCTCAAGCGGTTAGGGTCTGTGATGCGTGTTATAATAAGTTGCAGAAAAAGGCTGAGAAAAGGTATGTATGTGTTTTTCCGTGCATAAGCCATTCTGATATGCCGCCTCCTGATAGTGACAAAGGACACCGACATGCTGCAAGTATGTATAGCCCGCGTCACAGCAGCGCGCGCGACCTCGCAGATGCTGAGCTTCAACGTGCTATTGAGCTCTCCCTCGAGGAGGTCGGTGCTGCTCACGGACGCAGACCGGGTTATGTCCCCGCTCAACCCTCCGCGCACGATTGGCACGTTTCCGAACCTCCTCTCGTGGATAGAATGACACACCCCGATCGTAAAGTTACTGATGCGGATGAAGACGATCCTGATCTCCGTGCAGCCATCGAAGCTAGTCTTCGCGAGGCTAACGCCCCGAAACCGAGTGCCCCTGTGGAGCTTGCAAGTAAAGATTCATACAACAACGTGTATGCTACGTCTCAATCGTATCCGCCCACTGTCACGCCCACCCCACAAGTGCCGAAGCTTACTGGTTATGATCTCGAGCCCTTAGAGACCGACGCTATTCTCACATTCAGCCAGACAGTGGAGCAACTGCAGGCCCAAGGAGGACGCGACATGTCGCGGTATCCTGCTGTCAACGAACTATATGACAAGGCAAACGGGCTCCGGCCCAAGTTGGCAATGAGTCTGGATGACACCGATCGCAAAGAACGTGGGTCAATTTACTTGGAAATGTCCGACTCTGCTGATGCTTGTAGGCAGAACTGCTATCTGAAATGCACGAAAAGCTTTCGCAAGCCGTCAAGCTTTACGACAAGTTACTGACGGATCAGGTCACACATCCCACGTGGCGGCGTTCTCCCCAACAGGTCCATCCTACGACTGTACCAGTGCGGCAATCCACACAAGGTCACGGTCAATGGGCGCCATCCCACCCTCATGCATCCTCCGTATCTTCCCCGGTTTTTGTGCCATCACGGACCGATTCTGCCCAATACGCCCCACAACTTCTTGTTTCCCGACCCACGTTATCTACTGTTCCCGAGTCAGAGCCTCGGTATGCTCATTATATGGCAGGACCATCACAACCATATACTTCAGAAGTTCCCGGGCCATCACAGCGCCTCAAAACTCCACTCGCCTCGCCACCCGCACCTCCTCAACCTCAGCAGCCGCCCCACTTCACTACTCCGCCATTATCTGTATCCTATCTTCCCCAGCACACCCCCGCTTCTCCCACCATTCCGGTCAACCAACCCGTGTCAATACCCCAGTTCGCCAACACTCCCGCACCATCTCAACCACCACCACCACCACCTGCACTTCAATCCATGACTCCACCCCTTACTTCACAAGCGCCAGTCCTCGCCCGGCACCACAGCGTCTCAGCACGCACTACAATGTCCCCGCCGCCTGCCCCTCTCGCTCGCTCAAGTACCGTATCGCGCACGTCCCGCCCTCAGTACCAGCAGCCCTTACAACCACAGCTCCCACAGTTTCCCTCCGCACCAACTGCAGCACCGCAGTCATTTGACTTGTATGCGCCGTCTGCACCTACGAATATTCCAGAGCGACGAGAGGAGCTGTTGATTGATTTGTAGTATTTTTATTGTTGCGGTGTATGAGTGGGTCACAGTAGGATTGCGCACTGAATACTGACAGACTGATAGATTAATGTGAATGCACGTGGTAGATGGATAATCCTTGAACTGTTCATGTTTACACGTAATAATCATGCTGCGGCAATCGTCTATCATGAAACTCTGAATGACTTAAGTAGTGTTAGTCTTCGGCTCCCACCCGGATAGAATTTCTAACGAAAGGACTAACTTATCGAGGCATCAATGGAATATGTACACATCGGAAAATATATCATGACCAGATTTGAGTCCCAACACGATTTCTGGCTCATCTATGGGTTGGGTGTGCCCCAGTACGCTTAGAAGGAACGACAATAGATATAATAGATATGATAGGTTTGCATTCAAGTAAACTACACAGTACTGTGGTACTTAAGTTATACTAAAGTAAAGCCACAATCTAAAACTACGCAACATGCACATGACTAGTAGGTACCTACTGTAGAGAAAATTCTTAATACACATAGGTATTAAAGGCTGAAGACACGCCTCTTGCCACTCAGCACAACGTCAGGCCTGAAAGTCCGCTTGGCCATCTTGACTCTAATGTCCGTGACGCTGAACAGTTCTGGGAGCCAGTTCTGGACCTCAGTGAGATCCTCTCCTAGAAGCATTAACGCAACGGCCTTGGAACTCAGCCACGCATGCACCATGCCCTCACCGGAGTAACCAGCCGCAATCCACTCACCGGGAGCAGCAGTGAGAACTGACTTCAGCTTCCTCGTACCTGAATTCATAGCAGAGGGTGCAGACGAAACAGGCGGTGCCTTCCTGCTAGCCACATTAACGGGCACCTTTCCAACCCACGGCATCCCATCGGCCGATTCGCTCAACAGACCGCTCCAAATTGCCTTCACTCTTCCTTCTGCCCACAAACCTACGCCCACATCCTGTTCATCTGTGGGAGTGCTTGGTAAGGCCTCAGCACCCCAGCTTTCCGCTCCAAAATAGATTGGCATTGCACCGCCTACATGTGCTGCGCTATGCACGCCATACATTGCATTAGCAACACTATCCATCCTCGACTCGAAGCCTGCGCCGAACATGAGTTCGTGCTCGCCATCTGGGAGTTGTGTCAAGTAGTCGAAGCCCTTACGTGGACTATCAAAGAACACAAAGCTCCGCCCACCATGCAGCGTGCTTGCATGGAGGTTACGGCCGGGTCGCTGTGCGGTCATTGTTTCTCGAATGGGAAGGATAGCTCCCTTAAAAGCGGGTAGGAGCGCAGGTGCGTACGCATTCGTGAGATGCACAACGTGTGGAGTCGTAATCACCCCGCGTGCTGTATTGAGTCTATAGAATGGGCAACTTGATGTGGGCTCATCGATCGATGTACAGGGTGCACGAGTGTGAATCTCAAATCTAAGTCGCATTAGTAGATATCCTCGTGAGCGCTTGCGGGCCACAATCAAAGTTAAACGTTAAAGGCTTACTCTTTGGGGTAGTCTGTGAGAAGGCGGCTTAATATCGAGGTCACAAAGCGATATGGATGTACAGCACCAGCTCGGGTGGCAATACATCCCACCGCAAGTGGTGACAGATGAAATTTCTACCACGCTATTAGTCAGATGTCACGATGTTATCCCACAACGTACCTCTTGAGCGTCTAAGCCCTCATAGCAGGTGTATGAACCAGCATATTCGCCCATATCACGCTGATATACTTGCAGCTTCCGCTGTGCCTCTTCAAACGTGGGTTTATCGAAGTACACATCGACACCCTCGACGGCACGACACTGTGCATACTCTGTGACACCCTCCTCTGCAGCAATGGCCAGAATCTCATCTAAGTGCGCCTTCCGGAAGCGTATCATCTTCTTTGCCATATTCTCGCCCACTCTTTTCTTCAGGTCTTCATAGTCATGGTATGTAGCGGGAAAGATATGTCCCCCATTTCTAAATAAGACATTAATATCACACCAGTGATTTAAGCGAAATGGGCGCTCATTGCTCACCTGCCAGTGGCCCCTGAGCATACATCTTGGGCTTCAAGCATAACAACACGAAGACAGTTTCCGTACTCAAGCAGAGTTCGGGCAAAAGAGGCGCCAGATATACCGGATCCGATAATAACTATTATCAATTATTCACCTGGTGACCTCTAAACAGGCGCATAGCATACTCACCCACGTCTGCATGGGATGGCAAATTCTTGTGAGACCAAGGTTTTCCTATTGGGGCTGCAGGAATCGTCCAGAAAGAAGTTGTTGGCTCCGCTATAGGTAGACCATCTAGAATGCGAGGAGTCGTATTCTTCTCAGCAGACGAACTGCTAGAGACTAGGAAAGACTGTTTAGGACGGGAGACACAGTTGCCCATGAATACTATCGTGTCACTGGGTAATGGAGAGAGTTCAAAGCGAGAAACTATGAGAGAGCGAATAAAGGCGCATATGCTCACGATAATGCGGGGCTAACCAAATGAGAAAGTGCCACAGCCCGTATGCTGCCAGTGAGTCGACTGGTTCGGACACGTTACGAAACGTGAGGAAATCAAGGGCCTTATCTTATCACCCATGCGCATAAGCACCTCAACCAGAGGCAGTTGTACCACATCGTGTGCAGCACACCTACCACCGCAGATTTGCAAGCACATCTTTGAAATATCCAGGGGGAAGCGCGAGCCCTGTTTTAAGGTATGAAAATGGCAGAAGTGAGGGAGTTGGTGCTCCATCTAATTAGTAGCTGGCAACAGAGGTACCAGGAATTCCCAGGGCTTGTCACATTTGGTGTATGACCAAGAAAGGGTATCGTAGTAGCCCTTCAGTCAAGGCGTAAGGCCTCTGCTGACAGGTTTAAAGCGGCACTTATGGTGATCACATTGCATACAAATTTTTTGTCAACTTCAAATCTAATGCTGGTAAGAACATGACTGTGGTCTAACATTCCGCGAGTATCTGCAAGAAAATAGACCTTTGAATGGTTTCTGGGGACGTCCTTGCTGAGTGCTCTCGTTTCATATCTTCGAGCTCCAACAAGCAGATAAGGGCCTGGCAACGTTATCTTTGTATTGCCGAGTCAGTATCTTGCATTGTTCCAGCGGTTGTCAAAGAGTGTCTTTCAGGATCTTCATGAAGTCCCTCTGCAGGCGTGCCAGATATGCAACCAGTTCCTCCTCAGGAAGCGAAGAGTGATCTAAAGCCTGGTTCAACTGCGTATGTAGCTGAGGAGATATGGAACATTCAGAACTAGGATTGTTCAAGAAGTTGATGATACCTTCAAAAGTGCACGCCTGCGAATGGTCAAGACGTTTATGCGACTTTCCTCCTCGCAACGCAGGTTTCTTTCAGTAATGGTCTCAGACACTTGTCTCGCTTCAGTGAGCACGTCATCGGGGAGATCAGCTAATTTGGCTAGTTCCAGTCCTGATCGAGGCTGGTCCAGATGTCTTTTCTGTCTGTCTGTTGTCCGCGACTTACCATAGTGACCTGTGTTTTCTGGAACTCCGTCAAGAATCCTGTGATTGTGTAATCAGTGGGCATCGTGCATTATCATGATATGAAATTGACTTGTATTGAAATATCAGGCCGAAGTTAGAGGCCGATGGACGTGAACGCTGGATGACAATCTGTGAAGAAGCTATAATCCAGAGGAATTTGAAAGCACCTGAACAGACAGATGCAAACTGTACAAGTTCGTCATGCATCAGTGGTCAAAGAAGTGACGACCACTCACTTCACCACAGCAGGCTGTCGAGAAAGAGTGGTCGATAGCTCATGAAAATGGCTAGCCATCGTATTAACGTGCAACTCAACCTAGAAGTCGCGTGCTTACGTAGCGAAGAGAACAAAACACTGAGGTTTTCGTAAGGAGAATTTAAACAAGACGCGAGAAACTGTGCTTACTTTTAATCTAACGAGTTCCTCTGCAATAGCATGTGCTATACCAACACCCTCAATAGGAGATGTCCCTCGACCCAATTCGTCAATGAGTACCAATGTTCTTGGGGTCGCAATGCCTAAAAAGAGTTCAGTATGATGTGACAGACTCATCTACACATCAAGACCTAGGATCATAGCAGAAGATGTCATTTCATTCGCAAACGTGCTGAGGCTCTTCTCTATATCATCGTCATTGGAGAGCCGAGTAAGCAGGGCATCATGCAGGCTTGAGAGAATGAGTGCATCAAGATTTGATGAATTCAACACCTATGGCTCACCGAAAGCTCGCGTACTCAGCAGGCACAAAACAACCGACCATTGCCATCACAGTGAGAAGACCTGTTTGACGCAGATATGTACTTTTCCCTGGTGGAAACGCTGAGAATGATCAGTGGGACGATTGTAGGTACATCATACCTGACATGCTGTTGAAGAGTATGAAAGTCTGTACATCCGGACAATGAATCATTTGTGAGACGCACTTTGGCCCCTGAACAATGTGAAAGTGGGCAGCATCGCTGCAATACATATCGTTTGAAATGACCATTCCTACGGGCTGGATGATCTCAAGGACAGGATGACGACCACCCTTGACCGCTAAGGTATCAGTAAACTCGGGACGCACTACGCAGAAAGTCTGTTAACATTATGTGAAAGAAGCTTTGCACCCTGTACCATAGCCTCGCACTAATAAAGGTTTTCTTAGACTGACGTAAGCGCAATGAATGAAATAACGGACTGATGGAGACATGAGCAAAAGACCACAACAAGTCGATAGTTGCAACCTGGACTGACGTTGAGAAACTTGAGCTTAGAATGGGATGTCATTACCGCTTCCGAAGCAGAATAGAGGACTCCCGAAAACGCCATAATCTGCCCTACAACGTCCCGGATGATCCTTTGCGTGTTATCAATCTCAAACGAGGATGAAGTCACCATGAAAAGTACTTGTCACTTAAAACCAGCGTCTCCTCTAATGAGTCTTTCATTCGAGCATTCATTTTTTTCTATCGTCCGATATTAATCCATGTATTGCCCTTTTGTTGAATCTCACCAGATCAATGCTTGAGAAAAGCCAACGACCCCGTTGCGCAGACACGTTAATGAATCCCTTCGGCAGCTCATCCTCAAGTTCATCCTTCTTGAGAGCAAACACAAAGCCACTTTCTTGGTAAATGAGAGTAAGGGGAAGTGAATGCTGTTCGCTAAGGGCGTGGTTGAGCTGATATATGTCTGCGACATTTTCTTTGAAAGTTTCGCGAGCAACATCCAATAGACAGTTGCGGTTCGCCTGTGACAACGGATCAACTAGTGGAAAGCGGGTAATTGTCGACGTACCTTAACTGCATATACTCTTGCGTTAATCGCGCCGATCCCTCCCTAGCAAGAGGCTGTTCAGGCAGCTTCGACAATAGCATACTCCAATTACCTTGACTGGCCCTGCGTCATCATTGAGGTTTTCCGCGATGAGATCCTCAATCTTGATCAGCCGTTCGTCAGACAGTATCTGTTATTCATATCGTGGTATGAGGAGCTGCAGACTCGAAATAGCAATGCAGGGCTCACGTCATGTATTATCAGCAGTAGCCGAGACTTGCATCCGTCCAAAGCCCTCTGCAAAAATGGAAGACTTCGGATAGCAGTGCGCAAGTTGAGTATTTGTGACACGCGGGAAAAAGCTCCTTTTGATGTTGTTGTTGGCCGTACTTCAGAAAACCCAAGCTATGGTCTGGGGAGTTATGTTCAAGTCCACACCACGATGTAGGGCTCACCGATGAGATGAGCTTGTCGAAGTCCATCTTGTTCAAGACTTTTAAGGCATCTTTGATCTCAGTAAATTTATCCTCGCTGTGAATCAGCTCTATTGTAATGTAGAGGTCAGTACTTAGAGTAGATATTTGCAAATATCAGACCTTCTACGGCGTCTAGGCGGGCATCCAAGGCGCTTTGGGCTACAGGCAAGGTATGTAGAATCAACTCATTAGGGTTCTATAGCACAAACACTGGCCTGTTAGGGGTGCCAGTATATTCGTTCGCAAGAGTCGTGTGGCCATTGCAGTGTAAGTATGGTTAAGCACCCTAAACCATGTCAAACTACGACAAATCGAGGAAATGGTGCCAGATACCCAAAGAGAGAATGTGTGGATTTCTTGCGGGTCTGGTTGTTGATGAGCTCCAAATTTCTAACAGTTTCGGGGTCTATCATCATTGTCCCTTCGACAGGGATATAGCGTATACGAAGAGAACACGCAGAAAAGCGGGTATTGAGGCGAGATTCCACAAATTTGAAAAGAGCGCATGCAGCTGAGAGTGTATAGTACCTGCACGCTGGCAATTAGCAGAGTGAACGTGAATATATGCGCACATCTCGACTTGTCTGTCACAGATACCAGTGTGGCCGCACGTTCATCGTCTTCAACACAGAATTGAGCAATAAACTGATAGCCTAGAAGGGTGGCTAAGCGCATATATACGGGAGAAAATGTATTGTCGGCTGACCGGCGCTATCGTTCCAGTATTTTCTCGATACCGGTTCGATGGGGACTTGAGGAAACTCCTCCCTAATGAACTGCACCGACAAAGATGACGATGAAACTCGCGTGGAAGAAGTAGAAGAAGTGAGGCTTTTGTTTGCAGAGGATATAAAAGTATCGGGAACTAATATCATGCATGGCGTGTGCACATGCATTTGGTGTAGAGTTTTGACATAGGTAGAACAGTCCGACAGCTAATTGGCATGGGTTAGTTGCCGTAAATTGGTAGGAGATGAGCCTTTACTTGAATGAGCATGACTCTACCCGTATCTTTGTCGAGAGCGGCCATACCCACTTCGTGCGCAATGCCTCTACTTTCGATGAGGGCGATAACAAAGCTAGCATCGTGCATAGTGGAAGCAGCGGTCTGGGGACGCGCCGTCCCAGGGCGTGACTGGGCAGTCCATGGTCGCCGGGATGCGCTTGTCTGGCGTGTATAAGGACGCGACCGCCCAGATTCAGGGCGCATTGATGAGAGTTCGTTGACTGACCGAAGTAGAGTACTCATGGTTGCAGATACTTGTGTGGTAAGTACCCAGTGCTAGTAGTAGTAATTAAGTAAGGTTTGTGCTGACGAAGAAGTCGGCGCTTCCCGACTCTTCTGAGAGTGAAGGGACTCCTACAAGTTTCTCTTTCTTAATCCATGTTCTTTGGCTCTATTTTAATGAACATTCCGGGGCGCGCGATGACTTTGCTCCGGATGTCTCGTATATGCCGTGACCCCGTGATTGGCGTTCCTGCGATGTCCGTACGTGTTAATCGGACGGAGCTAGCCTCGAGCCTCAGCCAAGATCCATTCCTGGATCAACCCCAAACACGCCTCTCAATCATCTACAATCATGAAATTGATCACTCGTAGTGGTGCATTGCGTTCCTTTGTCCGCGCTCGAGCTTTCTCCAGTGCTCCACCTCCACCTCTCAGACGACCGGGACGCGTGCTAGTGCTTTCCAGCGCATTGGCTACCTCCATGTTGGGCTACGCATTCTACAATGATGCTTCAAGTAGCGAACCGGCGCCCTTTGACACACGCACACTGTCGGATCTCGTGCGTGCGTATATCGTGTACGGGACATGTAGTATCACCCCCCTCGTTGATGCGGCACCGACAATATTGGGTATCTTGTTCAGTACCCCTGGAGTGAGTAAGATAGTCGAGAGTTTCGTACGAGCTACTTTCTTCCACCAGGTACATAATTTATTCGTCATTGTCTAATTCGAAGCCTTAACCAGGTCGGCAGTTCGTCGGTGCAGACACGGCCAATGGTGCACTACCACTGCTTGCATCTCTCCGTGCAGAGAACAAAGGTGCTCTCTTTTCTTATGCCGTTGAAGGCGACCAGAAGGAGGCAACGGGTCAGACGAACATGGAAGGGCAGCCCGTACACAAGTGTATCATAGAGGAGATTATAAGGAGTATCGACGCCTCCGCCGATTTCGAGGACAGAAGGGATGCACTTCAGAATGGACATATAGGGAGACGGACTTGGGTTTCTGTGAAACTTGTGAGTTGTCAGTATTTTACATCAGGAGGAGCGCAATACTCATGGTCGCCCAGACTGCTATGCTTCCAAATGCCCAATCCTTAATCAACTTGTCAGCACACCTCACAAATACTCGAGCACCGCTTGAATCCCCGGTACTCTTTCCAGGGACTCCTTCACCATCTGATCTTTCTATCCTGCGTTCCTCTACATCAACGGGAACACTAACAGAATCTGACATTCATGACCTGAAAGGGCTATACGACGACCTTGTGCTGATTTGTACCCGTGCTGAAGAACGCGGAGTAAGAATTTTTATCGATGCAGAGTATAGGTACTTCTCGAGTTTTTTCGGCTGCTTGCTAAATCTTACACACTGAATTATCTCACCATAGCTGGTACCAACCCGCCATCGACGCATTTGGACACGCATTGATGGAACAATTCAACAAGCTCCCCTCCCATGGCTTCTGGCGGACGTGGTGGGACATATCCTCTTGGACATCCTCTCCAACCACAAGAGAATCTGTGCATGACAGAGTGCAGCCTCTCGTGTATGTGACCTATCAAACATATCTACGACGGTCAGTATTCAGATCTACGCAAATGATCAAGCGTGCTCACTCAAATTACAGGATGCCCGCGCACCTCACGCACTCCCTGGCGCTAGCCCGTGCCAGAGGATATGCGCTTGGAGTGAAACTTGTCCGGGGAGCTTATCACCCATATGAACTTGCTGCCCATCAGCTGGCTTGTTCAGTTGGCTCTCCAGTCGGATCCCACTCGTCAAAACACTCGCGCTCGCTCTCCATATCTCCCGACCCTGAACCCCCTGTCCAACCCTCGAAGGATGCGACGGACCAGTGCTATCACGATTGCGTAACCATGTTAGTCGATGCAATCTCCCAAGACATCTACCACTCCGGCCGATTTGGTACACCAGGCATTGGTGTCTTTTTTGCTACACATAACATGACCTCGTGCGAGTTCGTCATCGAGGAACTTGTTAAGAAGGGCCTGGGAATCGTCGAGCGTGTTGGCGTCGATCAGGTACAAGAGGATGTGGTGCGGATCCCACTTGAAGTTGGGGAGAGGATTGCATTTGGGCAGCTGTATGGTACATTTACCTTCTTCGCTTTCTGTCAAGTATTTGCACGAACTTATTGTTTGATATGCAGGGATGTCAGATGCGCTGACGAATTACCTCGTCGGGCGGACGCAGTGTGAAAGTCCGTGTGTGATCAAGTATGTCCCATTTGGCGCCATGATGCAGGCGAGTCTCTTCACTGCTTATTCTATTTTTCTTTTTACTGGATTGACCCCTTTCCGCAACAATACATGAAGTCTGTCTTTTGCCGTGCTATTCTTGTTGGTGATTTCTAAGAATTATTCTGACTGTGCCTTCATGTCTAGGTCATGCCCTACCTTTCACGTCGAGCGATTGAGAACAAGAGCGTTCTCGGAGCAGGGGGTGCCACAAGAGAGAGAAAGGGGGCTGCGGCTCTCATTTGGAAGAAGATGAAAGAATTGCTTATGTCATAGATATTTGGGCCCTCAGGTTTTTATTGGGTGATTTTGATGCAAGAAAGGGCTTAGCTAGACGTAGGAATGTAAGTACTTGTGTAGATTCAACTCACTACCCACGTCACGGATTTGACGACGTAACATATATCCTAATCACAAGAACAGTTTGCGCTTTGCCTACAAGAATATTGGAAAACAGATATAGCCTACACTGCCTGCTAGTGAAATCCTTCAGTGCCCAAGTAACTCCCTAAATTCTAGGCCCCATTGGTCATTCTTTCGCGATTCCTCCACAAACGCATCGAATTTGGGCGCACTGCCCGCACTGTCGATTTTGCCGAGGGCAGCGACAGCACGCATCGTGCTCCTCCGTAGTTCTGCTGCGCGTTCGATGTCCTGCTTCACCGTGTCTTTAGTGACGGCTGTGCCGCGCATCGTCGATTCAAGAGAGGGTGTGAGTTCATCGAGGCGCTGCGCAAGTGCGATGGAGGTTGTCGGAGACGCTGATAGTCGTGCGAGGAGCATGTGCCCAATCACTTTGATCTCATCCGACGGATCACTGATGGCTGCAAGCAAGTGCGAGAGGAAGATCGACAAGTCGAGTTTAGCGAGGCAGGTATCGAGCTGGGAGAGCATGAGTGAGGGAGAACAGGGGTGTAGCAAAAGCTTACAAGGGTGTACAGTGTTTCCCATGCGGTCTTGCGTGCATCCAGTCCGTCATCGACTTTGTGCGTCCATGGCCCCATTTGGACCGTACGAATGAGATCGGAATTGACTTTCATCTCCGTATAGAGGCTCGGTAGCAGAGTTGGAAGGTGTTCGCGTATGAGATGAGGCTTCGTTCTGGCCGCAGAGTTGAGAGCGGACAACGCAAGGCGGCGGACATTCTGAGGAATGCCTGTCAGGATATCCAAATTTATTAGAGCAATGGGCGCACCAAATCCTTGTCATGTATTAAATCCAAGAAGTCCATAATGAGCGACGCCAAAAGCTCATCATATGATAGCGAAGACTCCGCGAGCGTATGACGGATGGCAGATACGACAGTGGCACGTGCTGCGGGGTTCTCGTCATGGATGCGAGAGTGAAGTTGTGGGAGATATCGTGTGGGATGTGTTGTAGTAAGTTTGCCTAGGCAGGCAGCGGCAACATTGCGTGTACTGTCCTCCGCATCCTCCGAGTATTGAAAAAGGGGTGCCCAGAGCTGCTCTGCAACACCTTCGAGCTGCCCATGCGAGCAATGCGTGACGACCTAGATTGACTCTTAAAACACAAATTAACACAAGACTAAATTCCAGACCTCCTTCAATGCATGCAGCGACAGCAACTTCTTATGCGGATCACTCTCTGCAATCCTGAGGATTGCAGGCAAGAATTGATGAAGATTTCCAATAGCAATATTTCCTAGGTACGTCAATCCATGCACCCAGTTGACGTGTATACTTCACTTACCAGCAGCGAATGCAGCAGCAGCACGAATCTCCTCCTCTTCTGCTGCGAAATGTTCGATGGTACTACTAAACGTATCTTGTTGCTTCGACATATCACTGCCACAGGGTTATCAGTGGAAACGGAGATACTGAGAAACATACATGAAACGGCCAAGTTCTCCGACAATAAGCAGACTTAGCACCACAATAGAAGTGGTGGACTTTGACTTTGAAGATTTCTAGAAGTAGCGTGATGTGAGAAATGCGTTGATTTACTGTGTCTGGGCTGACCTTCATATACTTGGAATAGACTGCAATTGTTCCTGCTGCCACTCCTTGAGAGCTTTGGACAACTTGGCCAATGCATTTAGCGACGTTGGCTAAATTGGCGTCTGACTTGTTTGCCTTTTCCACCGATGTCGCCAAACTGGGAACAACATGGGTTGCAATTTGACTATCAGCCTGCACCAACGAAGAGAAGAACATCAGAAGTGAATCGAGAGCAGCTCCTGAGACAAGAGGCGAATGTGCAATCTGATAGATATTACCAAGAAGCTCACGCTCAACTTCTGGAAAAGTAGCGGTCGGAGATAGCTCGAGTAACACTGTGATGATGGTCAATGCATGAGACAGTAAGGAAATGTCTGTGGTCGATATGTAGGGTTTGATCTGGGGGACCAAAGTGGGCGGAAGATCGGTGGGAACGCCAGATGAATATCTGGACAAAATGAGATCACTTCCAGATCTCCAAAAAATGAACTGACCTTTTTAGAAGAGTATCAAGGGCGATAAATATCTCCGGTTTTCCTCCCCTTTCACTTTTCTTTAGAAGACCCATGATCCATTCAACGCAACAGTTCACCCAGTCATCATTCATTTCCACGTCCCTCGCAACTTTCGTAACCACTCTCACAGCTCCTCCTGTATTACCCGTGGTTCGACATATAGCTTGCCATTCCTTGCCACCTTTCGGTTTGATGACATCAGGAGCACAAATCCATAGGTCTGCAATACAGTCCTCAGCGCATGCGCGAACCTCAGCGTCCGTGTCATGAGTGCTGAGACGCTGAAAAGCTTGATCGTACAGATGCTCCGTCCATTCACCATTCTTTACGGGTCTTGTGGCATTGAGTAAAGCAGAGAAGACGCGGAAGGCTTCTGAAGCAACTCGAGGGTGTTTCTCTCCAGCTGACTTCAAAAGAACAGGTGTCAGAGTAGGAAGTGACACAGAAAATGTCCCAGGAGCATGAGTCGTGAAATACAATGCTATGAAGGAGAGGCATGTAAGGTGGAGGGCTGAAGTTGAAGTCGCTGGCGACTGAAGTAGCACAGATCGAGAGATTGCGGCAATGGGCGTAATTTGGTTCGAAAGGCAACCAGGAAGAACACCAAGCAGAGCATGCAGAAGCTGGAAGCCTGCCTGAAGCGTCGGTGGTGGAGTCTTCGGGGACTTGAGTTGCTGGAGCAAGGCCTTGGATAATGAAGAAACCTGTGAGCGCAGAAGGGTATGTGGCGTTTCCTCGACATCCATTCTCTCTTCGCTATCTCTTTTCCTCTTCCGAATGGCGGAATCATTCTCTTGAGATTGTGATAGGCCGCCATACATGCTAGTCTGATTAAGTAAAACACCATAAGTTGCCCATACTTCGAGCCGAACGGTTTTCTCCCTATCGCCAAACCTCGATATTAGCACGGGCGATACCTCTTTGTACAGTGAGGTCAGGAGCTCGGGGCGAGTAGTGATCACAGCAGCTAGAAGTTTGGTAGAAGCACGCCGGATCTTGTATGATGTGTCTTCATCGTCTGAGTACCTATACGCGCATTGTGAGCAAAGATAAAATAAATTATGTAAGTCTCACTCATCAAGATCGGCATCATCGTCGTCGTCATCATCCGCATCTGCCATCTCTTCGTCCTCGCCGTCATCCAGTCCAGCATAATTCTGTGGATAGATGGGATCTAACCATACAAAGTTGTAGATTCATAACTCACTGGGTCATATTTGATGAACTGGCTTCCTATCTGTACTATCGAGCTTAGGAACGGCGCTGCTTCTGTCGGAGACCTTAAGATTAACGTCTCAAGAGCCTGAACCAACATAAGTGATCAGTAACAGTGTTGATGTAGAAGAGATATTTGCGAACCTGAAGACAACCCTCACGAAGTTCATCATCGTCCCTCTGGACAGCTTTGATGACTCCGGGGATGATGTCGTTATACACTAACGTCAGTTGCTGCGGTGCTTGCCGTATGATAGCAGCAACCAAATGCACGGTCGTGCGCTGTTTTTCCAGATTAGCGTTAGGTGCAAGGAACGAGAGGACATGATTCTGCAATAGATCGCTGACGAGCGTAGGAGGAGCGACGGGGACATATTGTGAAAGCGTCAGAATAGCACGTTTGCGTACGGCAGGACGAGAATGTGAAAGAAGCGGAGCTATTGCAGGCAGAGGATGTGGCGTAAGGGCTGGATCAGATACGTGGACAGGAAAACGAGTGATGAGTATAGATAGCGTTGATAATGTCTCGATCAACGTCTCCGGTGGGGTTTCCGTCTACAAGTGACCATGTGAAGAGCAAGGCAAGGACTGACAAAACGATCTTACATTTGAAACTTGCTGTAGAAGCTTTGGTGCGAGCTTTGCGCATGCTCTGGGAGTGATTTTGCCTTCCAATGGCAACTCAGAAGTAATCGTCTTCAATGCTGGATACTTGCTATTAGATTATAAGTTGCGCCAACAATCTTGATATCCTACCCAAACCAGAGATATCACGCAGTTCATCGTCCTTTCCCACTGAAAAGTTGATTAAGCTATCAACCACGAGTTCCATCTGCGTTTCGCGGATAATCTTGATCAATTGACCCAGACTAAATGCACAGTACCATACATAAAAGTCATAAGTTCCAAGAGCGAGGCAGAGTAGATGTGGGACATACCACTTGACAGCCTGATTTTTTACTTCCGAAATTCTGTCTTCTACCAAGGAAAGTACCTGTTTGAGGACCTTTGTCTCGGTAGGCTCGTCTCCGATGAAGCTGGCTGGATCTTGTTTGATCTCACTCATCAGGTCATTTAAACCCATAAATCTATCGAGAACTTCAGAAAATACGAAGATGATTGTCTTTGGAAACCTCACACACCGAAAGTCCTGGTCCGGAGATTGCATCTGTAGTACACGAGATCGCAAAGAGCTCAGTTGATCCTAGTGAGCAAACTTTAAGGTACTAACTTTCTCGATCAGGCTGTTCATAAGATACGTCTTCGTCATGGTGGTCGTCTGTCTTAGTCGTGGATTAAGATGTTAATCGTGATAGAAGCTGGCAGACAGGAGCCACACAATCATGATGCGCTTTTAGAGCTTTTAGAATACTTACAGATTTCAGTCACGCACGTCACACATGCGCCTATAATTTGGGTCAAGTCTACTCCAAGAAACAAGACAACCAGAGCGATCCGGATAACAACTCTTTAAAGGCAAAACAATAGGATACTATGGCGTCGGTGAATGTGTGGTAGTGTTACAATGCAATGTCGGTCATTGTATATGTACATGGAACATAATACGGTGTAAAATAAGGAAACGGTGAGTAGGTGCCAGCACCTTACAAGACACCTGCCTCCTCCAGCATCTTCCTTATAGGCGGAGTATCAGGCTTCAACTCGCCATTGAGAGGTGCTGCATATCTGCGCTTATTACGATTATAAGTGACAGGCCAAAAAAGTCCATCACCCTGTCAGTCACAAAACGGTCAGCAGGGCAGTCCAATAATTATGTCAAGAGATTCACCATCTTCGTCTGGGCAGCCTTGGGTTGTCCAGAAATTTTCCCTTGATACCAATCATAACCTGTGGAGTGGATCCACACGCTCTCGCCATTCTAGTAGTCAGGTCATTCAAGGAGCGAAGGAGTCGAAATTGAAATGCAATTCTACCCGAAATCTATATGGCCATGGCTCCTCGAGGGTCTCCGGTTGGGATTCTTGAAATGATATGTCACCGTAGGCACCATCGTCCCACTCCTCAAGATTCACATAGCGCAGTGGGTTTGGCCTTCGGTCGGTCCCCATGATAATGCGATGGTCCTTCTTGGAGGTTGTGTACATGTTTGAGGTGAATAAGTGGAACTATAAACCAGAAGATGACTTGGAAGTTATCGATCAAGGGCTTGGAGTGTGGTTATTCCTGCAAAACCAGATCGGACTATTCATATATACCCAGCTGGTGTGGACCGTCACGACCGTGTGGTAACTTCGCATTGCCACACCAGAGAAAGGGTCTCCTGTTACTTTCAGCTTTAACGGAATACAATGAAGTTCACGATGGCGTAGCTCACAATTAAACCATTGTTCTAAAAGGACCGACCACTACCCTCGGAGCATCGCCAGTATTAATGACCTGGAGTCGCCTTCTCCATTCTATTGTCACCTCTTTGGTAACTGCCTAAAGGAAGTCCACAGTCAGTGATTGACCTGCATACATACTTTTCAACGTTAGCGTTAATCGAGTGGCAAGCGGCTCTGCTACGTGATTGTAGCGTTCCTAAAAAGCCTTCATTCTTACAAGGCGTCATAGGCCATCAGTAAAACCTCGACTTACTTAATCAGACTTTTTTGAACTTTTCACATCTTTTCTGCCTTTTTTTCAATTGTTTTTCTTAATTCACTGCCTGATTCAAATTCATGTGTTCTAATATGTTTTATAAACATAAGAGACATGTTTAGAAACATAAAAACAGAAAGTTGTCACCAGTAAGTGGCACAGAGTGCTGATTATTTTCATTTTCAAATCCTCTCCTGAAGTGGTAATCTTTCCAAATTGTGAATTCCTATCATTGTAATAGTATGGAACAATAATAATAAACTATTCCTGATACTCAAGTTGGGACCATCCAGCTTCAACTGACGCTATAGAGTTGGTGACACGATCTGAGGTGTTGGGCTGGTCCGAGCGTTAGCTCGGGGTGGGACGCAGGCAGGTTGGAGCCGCTGGGAGGGCGGGAAAACCTGCTTACGAGTTTGATCGTGTGTTGACTCATGAGCGAGAGGCCATGTAAAAATGATATAACTTGATATTGCAATTATCCGCATTGATAATAATATCTAAGAAACGAAGCGAGAGCTTATGGTACGAAAAAAATTAAAAATTAACAAGGGAGTGGTGGGTGGGTGAAAATAATGACAGTAAGTGCGAGTGAGGATGCGTGAGCTATGCCAAACTCGACAATGATGGATGGTCGAAAATGAAACAGAATAAAATTACGCTATCGCTCAGCTGGATGTTTGGTGCCAGAATACTCTGTCAGGCTATGTAACCCGGCACCTGTACATTCCAGCTTCAACTGATGCTATAGAGTTGGTGACACGATCTGAGGTGTTGGGCTGGTCCGAGCATTAGCTTGGGGTGGGACACAGGCAGGTTGGAGCCGCTCACCCAATGAGCCGAAACTATCCGCGGCTCAAAGCTGCTGCTCAGCCCAACCAGGTGTGGAGGCAACTGTTATAGAGATGCTGCGTTGGTGAGGTGCTGCGAGGAAATTTGCTCGAAGGCACAGATATATGTTTCGTATGCTAGTGATTTCCATCGTCCTGCAATTCGAACTATTTTGGGCTCGACTTTTTTTACCAAGTAGAAAGACGCACCACCTATGTGAAAGGAGTGCCCAAAGGTCATTCCCCAACCCCAGGCCATCAGAATTGAATTGATTCGTTCGAGTGCATGAATTTTCGCCATCAGATGGATGTCACCCTTGCTGTCTCGCCACGAGAATAATGGATCATCACTCAGCGTGGGAATGATTTGTGCGAGGTTGTGGAGAGCGGCCAAGGGGCACAAGCTACCTTGCTCGTTGAGAAAAACAGATTGTATTTCCCCAATGCAAGCAGTTTTGGCTGAAGGTAGGTCCAAATGTGCATACAGATTGCCCCACATGTCGACGCCAAAGAAGGCATGTGCCCTTGTGAGGTGCTTGGAGGGCCTAAATGCTGCATAGGAAGTAACTGAAACCTCACCAAAATGCATCATGCCAAAGAAGGCACAAGATGCCATTGCCCAGATGCAGGCATCAAAGGAGTTGGATAACATGAGGGTGGCTTTGAGAGCTGTCAGCATTGCAAGAGTAACTGGAGGATGGAGGGGTTTCCGGCGGCCTCCGTGCATATTCTCGAGGCCCCGCAGAGACCAGTTAATGCGGCTATGATGTGAGTCCGACAGAGGTGGAGGCCAGCCTTGAGCTATGTGCCAGTCCCGCACTGTGGATAAGTATTTTCGAGCTATGCCAACAGAGACGGCCCATAGTGCAAAGGAATGTAGCAGCTCAAATGAAGCTGGGAGATGGTCACGCTTGGGAACAGAGAAGATGTCACAGAATAAATGATATTTTTGTAAACCAGCACCATAGCCTGCAGTGTCGTGAAGCGGTGCTCGATTAGCGAGGTCAGTGATATGCCGAATTATAGGATGACTGATAGTGGACAAGGGGGATCATCACACCTCGCCAGAGAAAAAATCTGTTCTGGTGCCTTGCAAGGCAGCCAGAGATGCGAGGAGCTGAGCTCGGCTAAGGCAGAGGTTGTGGGAGATGAGTGCACAATAGGTATGGTTGGCAAGGGGGAGTGTAATGTCATTGTGACCATGGAACGAGCTTGTCGGGCCAATGGGGTGGCAATGGGATAGATACCGGCGTCTGTCGCACCAGGAAAACCAGCTCGGAAAGCTCAATGTCGCCTCGTGAGAGGGCATCTGCAATATTGGTGTGGGTGGGCATGTGTACTGCATGCAGGTGTACACAACACTCTGCTTGCAGACGGTAAATGTGTTTCAACACCAGCATTCATTTCGGCGCTGCGTGAATGAACCCTTGTTGGTTACCATGACTATGCCTGCATTGTCTGAACGCACGAGATAGCATAAATTCATAGGTAAATTTTTGGGGATGATACCTTGAATTCTTGTCAGAAAAACAAGGATACACGGAAGGAAACAAAAAGAATACCCAGATGGATGGCCACTCAAAAACCGAGCTCAACAGCTACAGCTTCTGCCCAACCGATATCGAAAGCTCGATGGGGCCCAACTCGGAAGCCTGGTGATCAATACCACACAGCCCAGCGGCTCTGGATGACAATGCCAATTCCGAAGGATGTGCTTGCGTCGCCCCACCCAATATCGATTGGGGATGGGTTGGTTATTGGAACACGATTTGGGAGATATAACAATAAGGATTGAATCCAAGGGAGGTCTGAGATAACGGCTGCTGGAGGGTGAAGATGTGCGCGAGAAGAATGGAAACCAACTGCAAAACGTGCAATCGAGCGGAGGAAAGGTTGAATTAAAGGAAAAATACATGCAACATGTACCAGCTTGCCATGTAAACTTGCAGCCTCTTTCGCTGTAAATGATGCCCTGACAAGCAGCCAGCCAGTAATCATCTCCTGAATTTTGCGGAGCTTCTCCTCTGGCAGTTTCATTGAATGTGCCCCATACTGTAGGAAAATTGTCTGCGCTGATTGAAGCATTGGCAGACTGGATGTCTGAGAGGTTTTGTGGGTAGGATAGGTCTTGGACGATACAAAATTTGTTTGAGTGTGTTACAAGAACATCTAGACGCTTGGGCCCCTACCATTTTTCTTCTCATCCTCCTTGTCTCAGCCCTTGCATCACACCCTTACCCCGACCTTGCTCTTGTTATCCTCGTCATCCTCGCATTCCCCTTCGCTCTCTACCTGTCACTCCAGCAGAGCCAGTACATTTGGCTGGACCCTTTCGCTGACGAAGCATACCCATGCTCTGTTCCACCCCCTGACTGATCCTGTGGACAGTCCCCTTTGCCCTTACCGTCCGGACGGTAACCTATGATATGATGCACGCTGCATCCCCTTTACCCTATCTCCTTTTGTGATCTATGACTCAGTGTGCAGTCACACATGTGTACTTATATTTAGCTCCGCAGTTGCACGATCATGCCCCTGCGTGTTTCACTTCCTGTTTCTATCTTTGACTCGTTTTCTTACTTGCACGTTCTGGTTCACACATGACTCACCTCGAACGTGCCTTCCTTTTCTAGTATCACCCTTTGACCAAGTCTCTTTCTGGTAGTACAAGTTATCATCCACTAATACACATCCTCTCCTCTATATAAACTCGCTACCATGTATCTTATTCCTTAACTTGAATCTACTTGGTTCTTGACCTCCTACTCCTAACAAGAGTGATTCCTTTCTGCCTAGCCAGCAGTCTATATTCTACTTTCTTATCTGCTCATCGTGGATAAGTCTCTAGTCTTGATCTTTACTCATCGACTTTGTCGACAAGCAAAGCCCCTGTTAACTAGTCGGACTTCCGTCCTTCTAATTAACGACGATCTTATGATTAACCTTCGGGTGTCGTAAGCCTTGGCAGATACACTTATTGTCGAGCCCCCACTTGACATAAGCTACCCAATTTGGACATAGGCATTAAATCTTACTTGCCGAAACTCGCCAAGTAAGACCCCTAACCTTGGGCTAGTCCAAGGACGTCCTCGACCATTGACGACACATGCTCTGTTTGAGCGTCGCCAACAGATACCATCCAAGTCGTAACAGAGTGAGGTTTCGGGACTAAACACAGCAGAGAAGTACAAAATGGGCCAATTAAATGCTCTAAATCTGAGGGGGTGAATCCAATGGAATATCTGCCAGTGGCCTGCTCGGAGAGTATGTATGAGTCAATTATGGAGGGATTGAGTAAAGAGGATGCATGATTCTCGAAATGTATATGTACTGGTTGGCGGTTTCGCAACACCAACATTAAAACCATTATGGATATTGTCCACTATATGACACTAGTCATCGAGGATACCATATTTACGGAGAAGCTCTTCCACCCGTAGGTGATTGAGAGGGGGAATGACAGTGTGAGGATCATCTGCGAGCTTTGCAACTCCCGGCTCCATGAGACGACTCCCCACACAGGCTGCAGGAGTGGGTATTTTTGCACCCAGTTCCAAAGGAGCAATTAGAGTTATTGGCCCAATTGAAGCAGTAGTGTTTCCCACTGGCTGTAGCGACGGTGTGCTTGCTTCTTGCACCAGTTGCAAGGGCTGTGATGGGCCTGCCTGCAATGGTAGTGTCAGCAGCACAGTTGGCAGGCAAGTGACCATGTGCCCCACACTGAAAGCAGTGGTTCGACACAAATGTGTGAGACTTCTTTCGAGGAGATGATACGAAATCACTCAGAGCAGAACACTTAGTGGGAGTATTGGGATGCACAGCAAAGGAAACGGAAGATGCAATTTTATTGTTGGCTATGGTAAGGGCTGCTACATCGAGTCCTGCGAGGTTGTGCTCGTGGTTCGTGTGGGCCAATTCCTGCTGTTGCATGTTGTAGTGCATTGCAACTAACCAGCCGTGTGTTCGGCCAATATTGAGGACAACAAGATGATGTGATGTCAGGGCAGATGCTCTATCTGCACCCCAGTAGTGCAAAGTCCTTTCTTCAGCAGCTTTCACTGCACTGACCCAGTCAATGGTCACAATTGATAGCTCACTTGAGCGATCAAGGCCTTTGGCAGTAAGCCCGTCCTGAGTAAAAATAAAGGACAAGTCTTCTCCATGAAGGTAGGCTCTAGAGCGTGCCGCATGTGTGAGTGCCATATATGGCACATAGCGGTCAAGCTTGAAAACTTCCTCTACCTTCGTAGGAATGGCTGCAGTATGACATATCAGACAACTGAAATGATTGTGGTAGAGTGAAAAGATAAACACTGCAGAAATAACTCTGCCGAACGGTTGTGTTTGACGGACAGTCTGATGCAAACGGCACGACAGGGCACTCTAACAAAGCAGGCGCCAAATGAATGAACACGGCATACACCCGGAGCAAAATGGAAAGGGCGCAGGTATGACGGTAAAATAAGACTCACATAAGCTTAGGGCGCTGACTTTGTGCCCAGGTTGAAGAGCAGGCAAAGTGAGCTTCTTAGGCTCGTCTTTGGCACTAGCTAAATTCGTGCGAATGTGATTGACAGCAGTGGGATCTGCTACCAAAGCTTGATGAGGAATCGTGGCTCTGGCTGGTGATTGGTTGCCGTGAGCACTCCCGCATTCAAGCTCGGCAATCCTCGCCCTCAGCGCAGCGATTTCATCAGCAGGCTGGGCGGGGGGAGGGTTTTGGGCATGTGGAGCATTGGGCCCTGCTGGAAGCGCGACAGTCGTGGCTTGCTGCTGAACCGGATGTTGGCGGGATTGTGGTACTGGCTGCTGCATTGCAGCTTGGAGGGGTTGAGAAGGAGTAGCTCTCGGGGCCCCTTGATTGTTGGCATCCATTGATGACGATCCTGCGGTGGGCGGTTGAGTAGAGGAACTCGGCCCAGAGGGAACAGTGTTCTGGGTGGATGGTGGTGTTGGAGGGGCATTTGATGGCCCATTAAGCTGCAGACCGAGGTGTTCATGCATATTGAGGATGTAAGTAAAAGAAGAATGAAAATAATGACAGTAAGTGCGAGTAAGGATGCGTGAGCTATGCCGAACTCGATGATGATGGATGGTCGAAAATGAAACAGAATAAAATTACGCTATCGCTCAGCTGGACATTTGGTGCCGGAATACTCTGTCAGGCTATGTAACCTGGCACCTGTACATAACAGTGAATTCAGAAAAATAATTGAAAAAAGGCCACTCATTTTTGAAAAGAAGTGAAAAGACGTGAAAACCATTGGCAAGTCCAAAAAAGGTCGGATTAAGTAAGTCGAGGTTTTACTGATATACTTACATTTACTCACTCATTTTCTTATTGTTTCCGTACCTACAGTATATAAGGACTCCTTTATCTACTGTTAGGACAGTTGATCATTTACACCCCCAAATATATTTAAGTTCGGACTGTTCTATCTGTCTGAAATAAGTCTATACTACAAAGTTTGACTCTACTGTGTGTAACCCTTTTCATAGCGCCACATATTTTGAACAGCCTAAAATCTAAATATCCTCTTCTCCCCACTACGGTCACCATCAAGGAGGCTTGTTCACCCTCGTACGTTGAAGACCCTACTTTACAAACTCTCTTCCCTCTTTTAAACCCTGAAAACCCTAAAAATCAGTTATGTCCAATGACACTGATAACATACCTGGTACTTTTCCGCTGAGCTCCCCAGCTGTAGTGAGCGGGTTGAGTGTGGATGCGGGCGCTCTCGACCTGGGTGTCAAGAGTGCATGGACTTGTGGTGCGACCACCACTAGAGTTAGATGATCAGCTAGTATTAGGGCGGAAGCCCCTTCTGGCAATCAGATTCCTCGGACTCATGGTTAGGAGCCCTGGGGGCTCCCTCAAAAACCAGAATCTTGCCCAACGGAGGTGAAAAGGACGAGCCTATCCTCAAGGAGGATGATGGCAAGGGATCTACAATGATAAGCATAAGCCCGATTCTTGGCAGCGTTAATGGATTACAGACATCCCACCTTAGAATACGTACCAACAAATATCAAGATGTAGCTCTCGACAATCAGGATACCTCACAACAATCTGAAAGAAATATTAGCTGGATTGACATGCCTAACAATGGAGATATTGGTGACATGCCTGAATTCCCCGTCCTGAGACAAACCATCCAAACAATGTCAACTCCACATGAATCTATCAGAAAGGATCATAAAGAAAATAATAACTCTCCCGAAGTAGACAATATGTTCAATCTATGGACTGAAATAGATGAGCACGTCGCTCGCCTGAGCAAGTCTGATGCAAGAGACTCCAATGAATCCCTGAAGAAGCTCTGGAATGATGATTACCGGAGAGACTCAATCCAAGAGCAAAACCTTGCCTTGCAAAGATATCGCAACTTGGCCCATGTCGAGTTTACTGAGCAGGAGCACCTGGTAACCAATCTGAAAAATCAAATCCATCAGCTCCAATCACAAGTAATCAAAAGTAAGGCCTGTGAGGAGGAATCCAAAATGCTTATGCAAGAAACCCACCATGCACCTCCAAATGAACTCAAATTTCCTCCAGCAAATCAGAAGGTACCTATTGCTGATAGCGAGAACCGAGAACGACCTAAAGAACCTCAAAAGTGAGACCTGACTGAAGACACTTGCTATCAGAGAGCATCGTCAATCCTCCCAGCTGGTAGTTCTGTTAAACATGCCATGGCTGGCCCGAGTCCCGGAAACAACAACCCAAGCGACCTGGAATCCTCGGATAATGAAGAACATTCATCGACGGAATCTGATGCTGACGCAACCTCAAACAACAAGACTAAGACACGTACCAAAGCTCAACGAAAGGAGAAAACAACGTACCTCGTTCAAGACCATATTGATGAACCTGCTGATGCATTTGGAGTTGATTTCCTGGCAATGGAGCCAGAATCCGATCATGACAGTGATTCAGATAGCACCAAGCAAAACAAATGCCAAGCCAGACAAGAGTACTGCGCGAAATTGAACCTATTGAAGTATCAACAAAGCTTCATTAAGAATGAACCCCCTTTCACGTACAACAGTGACGCTAACGTTCAAGAAATGGGTGCGTGAAGTGAGAGACTGGAAAGACAGAGCCAGACTGTCACCTGAGCAGAGCATCAAGATGTTCAGGAAGTACTTGAACGGGTCCACCTATCATTTCTATGAGTGAGATATCCTGGATTTGAGGAAGAATTACTCACTTACTGAATTCTTCGAACAACTCTTTGATTATTTGTTTCCCCCGGATTTCCGCATGCAACAACGTCAGCGATTCCTAGAATGTAAGCAGGATTTGAAGCTACCTGTCTGGAACTATCTTCAAAGGCTTCACAATCCTGCCGACATGGTTGGCGACGTGGACGAAAAGGAGATGGTACACCAATTCTGGATGAACTGTCAACCATATATTAGAGCATCTCTAGTAGGCAAAAGGTACGAACCGAATACAGTAAGCCTAGACACAATTGAGTGTAAGGCTCTGAGGATCGAGAGGGCCCACCTGCTCCTAGCAGTATTATGGATAACCAAGTCTCATTAGAGACCACTGGTTATCCTTCCTTGTCATGGATTGCTGATGCTTGACAGATTATCCATTACCGCTCCCACAATGGATAATTTGCCAGACAGCTTAATTTGGTATGTTTCTGCTCATTCTGGCTCAATTCCTCATGTCAGGACTTCCCACAATAATACTACACCGCATTTTTGGCCACACAGCATGGGAATTACCCCACAACACCCAAAACATCGCCCATTTTGGTATTCTCCACAATATCAATTATTCCCACACCCTTCCCACCTCACTGCAGCTTTACCACTGCACCACAATAGGTCCCCCCATGTATCTAAGTAGTAGTTCAGTATATATATGTATCACATAATATAATAGACCACTTTTTTTTGCCCATTTGTATGTCTGCTCCTCCTCCAGGGGCAATTCAACATATGGTAGGATATAAAACACTTTCGCACTTTTGCCCCTTTGGCAGGGAAGTATCCTGGAGCATTCAGAACATGTTTAGTAGTATATATGAATATACTACTAAACATGTTCTGAATGCTCCAGGATACTTCCCTGCCAAAGGGGCAAAAGTGCGAAAGTGTTTTATATCCTACCATATGTTGAATTGCCCCTGGAGGAGGAGCAGACATACAAATGGGCAAAAAAAAGTGGTCTATTATATTATGTGATACATATATATACTGAACTACTACTTAGATACATGGGGGGACCTATTGTGGTGCAGTGGTAAAGCTGCAGTGAGGTGGGAAGGGTGTGGGAATAATTGATATTGTGGAGAATACCAAAATGGGCGATGTTTTGGGTGTTGTGGGGTAATTCCCATGCTGTGTGGCCAAAAATGCGGTGTAGTATTATTGTGGGAAGTCCTGACATGAGGAATTGAGCCAGAATGAGCAGAAACATACCAAATTAAGCTGTCTGGCAAATTATCCATTGTGGGAGCGGTAATGGATAATCTGTCAAGCATCAGCAATCCATGACAAGGAAGGATAACCAGTGGTCTCTAATGAGACTTGGTTATCCATAATAATAACACTATAGCCTGGAGGGCCTTCCTCGAAAATGTGAAGGACCCAAATGTCCTCCTAGCTTTGAATCCAACTCTTGTAACTAGCTTCACTTCTCAATCGCACCCTTCCCAGAGATGGAACTCAAGGCCGTTCAGGTCATCAAACTGCCCCAGCACAAACTCGATATCTGCAAATGCAGTGTCAGAGTCGCCCACGCGGAGCAATAAGGATCATAAAACTTACCAAAGATCCTCCAATTGTGGCACCAAGCAGCAACCTCGACGGCAAAGAAACCCTGAGCAAGTCAAGCACCTGTGTGAGCTGAACCAGTGCTTTGAATGTGAGCAGACCGGTGTAATGATGGTCGCAGCGCTGGGCTTGGAACCAGTCAATCTAACACTTACATTCCATACCATTCCCCGACCTCCCTTGACTTTACGAAGGCCAGGCACACTTGTCCAAACCTTCCGCAGGCAGTTCTTGTGTTCCAAGGCCCATCCGAACCTCATGAGTTACCATACTATGTCCTATCCTCGAGCCCATTCAGTGAATTCACCTGTCTCAGACAGGCAGCCGAGCGTGACAATGTACCAATGGGGACGGGCCATCCCACATGGGCCCATGGTAATAATTGTACCGTGATATAGGAGTGAGCCGAGTGAATGTGTGTACCCAAGCCAAATGGATGGGCCAGGGGTATATAGTATAGATGGTAGTGTAGGAATGTGCTAGGATATAGGACATTATGAATAGTGAATCCAGGTATAAAATCTGGTGTATATAATCTGGGAGGCATAAAATTCGGTGGGTGTATTATCCGGTGGGTATATACCTTGGTAGGTATATAATCCGGTCATATAATACAGTGGGTATATAATCTGGAAGGCACATAATCTGGTCGGTAGGTATATACACCAGTTGAAAAAATATCTGGTATGTAAATCATCCTGTGGGTATATCATCCGGAAGGTAGGTGTATTATCCAGTAAGATCTCATACAATCCACCATGGTATTGGACTGGCCTTACAACTGTTCACATGTAGGTTATGCAAGTCAACTTTATAATTGTGTGACATAGTCCTTTAAACATTGAAAGAACAACACATGTCCACCGGTATAAACCATAAGTAAAAATGAAAAAGAATCATGTATACTACCATTACTTGGGCCAATTACTGGAGGTGTTCTTAGCATGCCTGGCACTCACCGACCGACCCTGTTGGCATGATTGAGGTGCAAATGACTGGTTTGGCAAAGGAGCTGAGATGGACTGACCATCAGCCGGCACATTTGATGGCCCAGTGACCAGCATGTGAAGGGTGGTAGTAGAAGGCATAGATGCCATTGGGACAGTGGGAGGTGGTACCGGAAATGCACCAACCAGATGAATGGGTGGACCAGATTCCCCCATGGTGGGCACAGAATTCATGGTGGAGGTAGAGGTAGATGCAAATGCCAGTGCCGGCTCATTTTTTGTGACCGGTGAGCCATCGCCAACAAGGCGTGCATTGGTCAAAGATACATCTGGAGTAAACATATTATTGGTGATGGCATGACCTAAGGCACTGATGGAGCCGAACTTGGGGAATAAGGGGGTACTGGGAATGACAATGGGTGGTGGATTAAATGAAGGTGGAGTTGCAGCCATCACTGCAGTGGTCCTTGGGTTGTCCCTGAGGTACCAGGCAATGCTACCCATCTGAAAAGCCAAGTGATCCACCAGTCCCTTCTGGGTGTTACAAGAACATCTAGACACTTGGGCCCCTATCATTTTTCTCCTTATCCTCCTCGTCTCCGCCCTAGCCTCGCATCCTTACCCCGACCTTGCTCTTGTCATCCTTGTCATCCTCGCATTTCCCTTCGCTCTCTACCTGTCGCTCCAGCAGAGCCAGTACATCTGGCCAGACCCGTTCTCTGACGGAGCATACCCATACTCCGTTCCTCCCCCTGACTGATCCTGTGGACAGTCCCCTTTGCCCTACCGTCCAGACGGTAACCTATGACATGATGCACGTCGCATCCCCTTCACCCTATTTCCTTTCTTGATCTATGACTCTGTGCGCAGTCGCACATTGTACTTATACTTAGATCCGCAGTCGCACAATCGTACCCCTGCTTGTTTCACTTCCTGTTTCTGTTCTTTGACTCACTTCTTATCTGCACGTTCCGGTTCGCCCATGACTCACCTTGAACGTGCCTTCCTTTTCTAGTATCACCCTTTGACCACTTCTCTCCTTGGTAGTATGAGTTATCATCCACTAATACACATCCTCTCCTCTATATAAACTCACTACCATGTATCTTATTCCTTAACTTGAATCTACTTGGTTCTTGACCTCCTACTCCTAACAAGAGTGATTCCTTCAGCCTAGCCAGCTGTCTATATTCTACTTTCTTATCTGCTCATCGCAGATAAGTCTCTAGTCTCGATCTTTACTCATCGACTTCGTTGACGAGCAAAGCTTCTGTTAACTAGTTGGACTTCCGTCCTTCTAATTAACGCAGATCTTACAATTAACCTCCAGGTGTCGTAAGCCTTGGCAGATACGCTTGTCGTCGAGCCCCCACTTGACATAAGCTACCCAATTTGGACATAGGCATTAAATCTTACTTGCTGAAGCCTCACCAAGTAAGACCCCTAACCTTGGGCTAGTCCAAGGACGTCCTCGACCGTTGACGACACACGCTCTGTTTGAGCGTCGCCAACAGATACTATCCAAGTCGTAACACTGGGTGTTCAATTCTTCTGTATGTTACAAGAACACCTAGACGCTTGGGCCCCTACCATTTTTCTCCTAATCTTCCTCGTATCAGCCCTTGCATCATACCCTTACTCCGACCTTACCCTTGTCATCCTTGTCATCCTCGCATTCCCCTTCGCTCTCTATCTGTCGCTTCAGGAAAGCCAGTACATCTGGCCAGATCCTTTCGCTGATGAAGCATACCCATGCTCCGTTTCACCACCTGACTGATCCTGTGGACAGTCCCCTTGCCTTTACCGTCCGGACAGTAACCTATGATATGATGCATGACACATCTGTTAGTTGTGTGGTGACTTCACACTAGATAGGCCGAAGACTTCTAAGACTTCGAAGACTTGAAGGACACTTCAAGGACATTACTATATTAGTAGATAACTTCAAGGACTTTGAGGACACTTTGAGGACACTTCAAGGACATTACTATATTAGTAGATAACTTCGAGGACTTTGAGGACACTTTGAGGACAGACCTCTAAGACACTTCGAGGACACATACCATACTAGGAATTGTTTATATTTGTTTACATAGACTCGCCCATAGTGCAGAGTTCGAAGTTATCTACTAATATAGTAATGTCCTTGAAGTGTCCTCAAAGTCCTCGAAGTTATCTACTAATATAGTAATGTCCTTGAAGTGTCCTTCAAGTCTTCGAAGTCTTAGAAGTCTTCGACCTATCTGGTGTGAAGTCACCACACAACTAACACCAACAGATACCATCCAAGTCATAACAATAACTGGCCTCTCTTGTGTTAGCGGCACCGAGCATGCTCAAATATGTTGTTTTATCCTTGGTGTAATTATTGATGTTCAACTTCCCGGTGGTTTCTCTTTGGCATGTCTTTTACGTGCAATCTGTGGTCTCCTAGATTTCCTTTACTTAGCACGATATCCATGCCATAGCTCAGAGTCATTATCTCTCCTCAACGAAGCTCTTGCCCTATTCCACGACAACAAACAAATATTTGTCAACCTTGGTATTCAACATCATTTCAATCTTCCGAAGCTTCACGCCATTCGTCACTACATATCAATGATTCGCTTGTACAGCACAACGGATAACTACAATATGGAGTATACTGAACATCTTCACATCAACTTAGCGAAAGACGCCTACTGTGCAACAAACCACAAGGATGAGTTCATGCAAATGACTCAATGGCTTGAATGCAAAGAGAAGATCGTACACCACCAGAAATTTATCCAGTGGCGACTCCACAACACTCCTTCTCATCATCCTCAACCACCATACCTATCATTTGACCAGACACAAACATTGATGAAGCACCCAAGTGCTAGAGCTGTGTCTTTTCAACGTTTAATCTCAGATTACGGCACCACTTACTTTCGCGAAGTGCTCGCTTGATATGTCGCACAACAAAATCATTTAGATGTGTTAGAAGAACTGAGAGTTCAAAGTCAATGCACTTGATATTATTGTGTAAATAAGTAAAGTACTGTACCTGAGAGTTCAAAGTCAATGCACGAAGCATGTAAGACTTGTGAACTCTGCACTATGGGCGAGTCTATGTAAACAAATATAAACAATTCCTAGTATGGTATGTGTCCTCGAAGTGTCTTAGATGTCTGTCCTCAAAGTGTCCTCGAAGTCCTCGAAGTCCTCGAAGTTATCTACTAATATAGTAATGTCCTTGAAGTGTCCTCAAAGTCCTCGAAGTTATCTACTAATATAGTAATGTCCTTGAAGTGTCCTTCAAGTCTTCGAAGTCTTAGAAGTCTTCGACCTATCTAGTGTGAAGTCACCACACAACTAACAAGATGAAACCCTCTCTCGCAGACGTCTCAAAGACCTTGCTGCAAACATACTCCTGCCGTTTCATTCTGTGGCTGTCTACCACAAGATAAAGTGGCCATCTGTCGATGCTTGAGGGCACGGTGACCCACTCGTTACAGTGGATAGTGTCCACGTCAAGCCACATTGCACTGGCACTCACCAATGAAATGATGCCCTGCCTGCTCGTTTTGATACAGCGCTTATAAGCAACGGCACTGGTCAGTCTGTTGGTGTCGAAGGTAATGCTTGATGGCCTTATGTTGCCTTTACTTACTAATATACAACTCGGACTTCACAGGCTATCGTGTTGGACAAATTCGTGCAATTTTCTCGCTGCGAGAAAGAGATGCACAGTTATTATTCCCTCCAATGAATCAACCTCCCAAACACCTTGCTTACATCGATTGGTTCACTCCATTTACTACGGCACCAGATTCAAGACACTGGATGTACAAAATCACCTGTTTTTTTTCATTCAGGTGAGTGAGTTGCTAGCATAATCCCCATTTTGAACATTGCCCGCAGTGTACACCTTATCCCAAAATTTGGAGCAGTTGCACCTTGTCACTGGATGAGCAACAACGTCCTTGAGGAATGTGATGTATTTTTTGTTAATTGTTACATAGATAGGCATAGTTTTGTTACCCTTAAGTAGTACCCTCTAAACTTGCAATGATTGTTTCTATGTTATGAACATTATCGCATTTATGTATATCTACATCTAACTTGTGATAATTTA
The DNA here is from genome assembly GCF_016758785.1 of Suillus bovinus. Lineage (NCBI taxonomy): Eukaryota > Fungi > Basidiomycota > Agaricomycetes > Boletales > Suillaceae > Suillus > Suillus bovinus. The sequence goes on along the minus strand of NW_024542130.1, from coordinate 29,265 downwards.
TCGAGCTTAGACGTATTTTGTCTATTTGTATCTAACTTAGGGCGGGAGGTTTTTCCTGATGCATACTTACATTTACTCACTCATTTTCTTATTGTTTCTGTACCTACAGTATATAAGGACTTCTTTATCTACTGTTAGGACAGTTGATCATTTCCACCCCTGAATATATTTAAGTTCGGACTGTTCTATCTGTCTGAAATAAGTTTATTCTATGAAGTTCGACTCTACTGTGTGTAATGCTTTTCGTGAATGTAAGGTTTATGGAAACTCTAGGTCTAGTCTATGTAGAGTCTATTATGGGTCCTGTCTGGGTCCTGTCTGGGGGTGTGCCAGCCGCCTGGCCAGATTGAAGCGGAGTTCAATTCCAAATCAGGATGAGTCAGCTTGTAACAGGTGCTGGGTGGTAGAAAATGAGGCACCAAGGAGGTAGAAATTCCATAAGGCTGAGGAAGGAGGATGTCATCTTTGATCATACTGGCTGAGTTAATGAAGTGGGTTAAAGACAAATAGAACAGGCCTGCGAGTTTGGCTTCATTGGAGAGTCCTGCAAAGAGAGTGACGACATCCATGGCCCTGCTGGGTGTGTGGTCGTCGCGGTGAATGTCGACGAGCTATATTAGGCCTGGTGCTCAGTGGTCGTGCTGCACCATGGTAGTCCCGATCACAATGCTACCCAAAGCAGCATATCAGCATCTGCCAAATTTCAAATTCCTCACTTGGCCTGCCAAATCACTCTGAGTTCAACCAGTCTGACTACATCAATAAATTTCTCACCATCTCAAATTGACGCACAATCAGACTAGTTACAAGTCTAGATGAGCTAGGGGCTGGCGCAGTCATCGTGCGTGTGTGTGAGTACTCACTGGGCATGAGTTGTGACGCGTGACTTCCAAGCTGCCTCACATCTTCCTGATTTGGGAATTGAACTCCGCTTCAATCTGGCCGGGCGGCTGGCACACCCCCAGACAGGACTCAAACAGGACCCATAATAGACTCTATGTAGACTAGACCTATGGTGCAGTTCACCTATGCGCCGCTACTTTGGGGCAACCACCAAATCGAGGGCCAAAATTTCCAACTCTAATCCCATTGCTAAAAATGGTAGGTGCGGCAGCGACCACAGCTTCGATGCTAGTGTACAAGGTGTCGGATTGCGAGTCGCGACAGACAAGTGTAGTACTATGTACAGGCTAAAGTTAATTATTTCAACCTTTGAACAATGGCTCGCAAGTACCACAAATTGGCAGCTGCTTGCGCGAGACTCGCCCGACAAATTCAAGTGAATCCTGCTACTGTGCGGGAGCCTGACAACGACAACGACAACGGTGACGACGACGACGATAACTTCAATTGCGGGTTTACTGGCGGTGTTCACTGCTCGTTGCCTGACCCCGACAGTGACTCAGAATTTGAGATTGATTGGGACTCAGAATCAGATAGCGGAGAGAGTGTTGTTGAGCTGGCGGGCGAAGAGCTTGAAAGTAGTTTGGCACAGTTGAGAGACAAGGTTACCTCACTGGCAGAACCCACACCTTATCAGAAGGTGGCTGGACCCAAGACAGGCGAGAACTGGAAGAAAGCTGAGAGAAGCCAAGGATTAGGATATGATGGACACTCCAAGCGCACGCAGGAGTGCCGACTGCATGATGCTCGTGCTCGAGAGGATTTTCGTGAATATGCAAAGACAAGGTGAGCAGGACTCTTCAGTAAACAACCCCATCAGATCAGAACACTTACTGGTGTGGCTGTTCAGTACCGATCCACAAATCAGCATGATGCGTGCATTTACACAAAAGGGTGCTGCACAAAAGCCAGTGATAGCACCAGTGCACAATCAGGCAGCTGTGCCCCGCAGCCACGCAATATGTTCCAAGCTTGCTGGGCTTCCTTTCTGATTTCTCGAGTGATGAAGATGACAGGGATAGCAACACCAACATGGATCACAGTGACGATCATGATGGCACCAGTCATGTTTCCTTGGCACTACCTCGGAAACGCCAAAAACTCGAGGTTCCATATCGTGAGCAGCGAAAACAAAAGCAAGCTGACCTGGAGCATGCGTACAAAGATATCACGAAGCATTTGAAGTCGAAAAAGACAGTGTTTGCTGGGGGTCCACGTGGTTTACAGGCACGTTGTGCACGTACTATCGAGGTTCACTTAATGCTTGTGGTCAAGAACAAGCATAGTTTCAAGGTGGCCTCCGAAATGGCTGCAGAGACCAACGGGTTTGCTGCAAAGTGGGGAGGACGCCAGGTTCGTGGGTGGACTCGTGAGTGGATGCGAACAAGAATGCTTCCAGTTTCACAATGGGGACGGCATGCCAAGATTTCGTCACTCCTTGATGACCCTGCGATCGCATCCGAGCTCCGCACATTCATGCGCTCAAACAAATGGTCAATGGACCCTCAGAAGCTGGCGAAATTCACCAATAACGAACTTCTCCATACCGAAGCAACAAAATATCTTGAGGGGCTTGTGCAGACTGAAATGCCCCAGGGGCTGAAGAGATACATCGAGCTTGAGCTCTTTCCTCGTATTCACATGAAGGTTGGGCGTGGGGTATCATTGAGCACAGCCCGTCACTGGCTCCATCTTGAAGGATTTCGGTTCATGGCATACAAGAAAGGGCTGTATTTTGACGGCCACGATCGACCAGATGTTGTTGAATATTGACAAAATGTCTTTCTTCCTGCAATGATAGAACACGAGCATCGTCTTGTTCGATATGTTGTTGGAGATGTCGAGAAGGAGTCTGATATCCCTCCTTCCAATTTTGTCGAAACACGGCTCGTCATTTGTGCACATGACGAGATGACCACTCAAGCAAACAATGGACAGTCAATGAGCTGGGTGCCGGATGGCGAGCACAAGCTGAGAAAGAAAGGAGCGGGTCGAGGATTGCATCAGAGTAGTATCATTTGCTCGACTGTTGGACATCTCGAGGAAGCAGCACACACCATCGAGTATGGCAAAAATTACGACAGATACTGGAATGGGGAAATGTTTGTTGCGCAAGTGGGTGTTGTTGTTCAGATATCATGCATGAAACTGAAAATAGGGGAAGCTCCGCAACAAAATAATTCCAGCATTCGAACGTGCTCATGGACCTGGTTACCAGGCATTGTTTCTCATCGATAATTCTCAGGGACACTCAGCATATGCCGACGATGCGTTGCTGATCTCACGCATGAATATAAATCTGGGGGGCAAGCAGGCACAGATGAAAGATGGTTGGTTCATTGATGCTGGTGGGCAAAAAGTTATTCAGCCCATGATGTTTCCCTCCGATCACCATGATCACCCAAACGAACCGAAGGGCATCAAGGCTGTTCTCCAGGAATGTGGTCTTTTGCAGGGGAGACATTGAGGCAGGTGCCAATCAAAGTGTCCTGACTGAGGCGACAAACTGCTGCCTCAAACGAATTCTCGAACTTCAACCAGATTTCGCCGAGCAGAAACCACTTGTGCAAGATGTCATTGAGGCTGCTGGTCACTTGTGCATCTTCTTGCCAAAATACCACTGTGAGCTCAATTTTATCGAGTTTTTTTTGGGGGGCAGTAAAGAGGTATCTGCGCGAGAACTGCGATTACACCTTCGAAATGCTCAAGACCAACTTGCCGAAGGCTATGGCTTCCGTACGTCTCAGTACAATCCGTTTATGGGAACATCGGATGCACAGGTGGGTGAGTGCTTACCAGGTCGGGTCTGGAGACGAAAACAGCACAGTTGCAGGTCAAGGAGTTCAGTTCAAGGAAGTACAAATCTCATAGACGTGTACCGGAGACTCTTGCATGTCTTTTCGACTGATTTTACCGGTACCGTAGCCCTCACCGCCAATTTGGGTCTTGTCCAAAAATTTTTCTTGCTCAAATTTAACGCTATGCGAAATTGGTCTTGACAATATGTTTCTATCAGTAAGCTAAGCATTTTTGCAAGATAGAAAAATCCTAGGACTTTTTTTCACGACGCTGGAAATTTTGCACTAAAGTAGCGGCTGCATAGGTGAACTGCACCATAGAGTTTCCATTTCCCGGACGTCCTCCGCTTTTCATAGCGCCACAGTGATCCTGCGGCACAGCCACTGTAATTCATGCAAAACTTGAAGAGAATCAACCTCAACTTGAACGCTCATCGATGCATCTTCTATCCTTACTATCTGGTACATGGATGTTTCTTATGCAAAGAGTGATGATGCTACTATTGTTTATTTATCGAAAGAATATCTCCAAATTTTTGCGTTGAATAGACCTTGAATTTTTTTCTGACTGTGTCAGTGTGTGTTATGAAAGGGTCCTGCAAGTCAGTGACTTTGGACGTGACACTGAGACATGGTATGCTACTTCCGGACTTGCAAGTTTTCTGCTGGGTGATTAGTAGTTAGTAGTCAGTGGTCACTGGTTGCCAAGTTGAAGTGAAAAATATTAGAAACGGCAGTGTCGGACAAAGCGTGGCGGTTGCACTACTACCACTGTACATGTCTTGATTGTTCTGCACATGCTGTTCAGTCCGGCATGCCTCCGGTACCATATTTTATTACCTAGTATTAGAACTTACATACATCCCTGTCTACCTATGTAGTGGAGTATCTTTATCGACTCGGAGTCAAATGCTCAAAGTGACAAGCAGCCTTGAAATGCATAAGTTCTTACTGTCTGCCCATTGAACGTTGAACGTTCGAGGGTTTGCACTTATTGAATCTACCCACTGTCATGTACAAAAGGTCAAAGGATTACATGCATATTAATTACAACAATGATAATGCACAGGCGAGTGTTAATACATCCTTGTTATGACAAAGTCCTACAGTTGGACAAGGAAACTGATCAAAGGAAAAAACTGAGCTTCGGGAGAGAACATCGATGTCAATACAATGCGGCGTGATTGCGAGGCTGAAAGGATAATCATATAAAAGGCCGAAGACCCGAGGACGGTACCAATCGAAGGGTGGAAGCCTCATGGTGCACTATTCCTACCGTTTGAGCAAAGAAAGGGGTCTCTGGCGTCACTGGGCCTTCTGAGTCGTTGGTTGTGGCAGAGAGTGTGTCTGTAACTGCAGAAGGTGGCAGGGACTCCATGCCAAGCGTCCAGGTTGGCCCATAGAGCCCACGCATTACTACCATCGCATCATGGGCATTACTTGAATCTATCGGTGTGGATGTTTCGCGCTTAGATAGAGTCTTTCTAGAGATTTTGCGACGTATGACTGGCACCAGCTTTTGACATGCACGGATAGCGGATCGATAAACTGTTTTCGAGCGAGAAGAAAGGGGTTCCATAGGGCTGAAACCAATGCCGTAGCCGATCTGTTTGACGCCAAGTGGAAGTTCCTTGAGTAACGGATCAAGGTGAGGAGACCTAAGTGTAGGGGTGCTTGCAGGCCGCATCCTCTTGCGAAGCTTATTTCGGACATGCAATTTGGTGGAAGGGACAGTGCTTGCGATAGATAGAGTGGAACGGGCACGATCTTGAAAGGTTACCGACCGACTTTTTCGCAGAGTGCCAAAGATCTCTCGTGGCTCCTCGCGACTGGTTGTGCTTGAGTTGGAATAGTGCGAGGAAACAGAGTTGATCTCCAAATCAAGAGCATCCCACAACGATAATGGATCTGCTGGAGTGTGTCCGAGGTCCATGACTGCAGAGCGTTGCCCGAAACATCGTACATAATCTTGCGTGCTGGATTCCACCTGACCTACGTCCAGGAATTCCTCTTCGTCAGAAGCTTCGGGAACAATTTCTAGGCGAGTGCTTTGTGAAGAGATGCGTCTTTGGATCTTGAGAATAGCATCTTTATGTGTGTTGAGAGATCCAGTTTTGGGTTTTACTATTCGTTGCGGCATGGGGGTGAATGAATCCACGATTCTCTCTCCAACTAAGGTCAGAGGTTCGTCTTCTGTGTGGACCGCCACTTTCTTTGATTCTGAAGCAGTCATGTTGTGTTCACAGTGTGGTAAGTGGATGTCAGGATCCTTATCGTCGTATCTGAGGGGTGCTACAGTGGATGTCAGTTTAGTAGGCAAGCACCTGCAAATTCGTATCCAAACCCTTGCCGACCCTATTGGTCACGTTTTTCCAATCCCTACGTCAAGTTTCAACAATGCGGTAGCGCCAAGAGTCGTCAAACTCACACAGTGCAGAAGTATGCATGCGCCCTAATCTGTTTGATGTCCAAGCGGAGAGCTGCATTGCGCTCCAAACACTAATCACAATTACGCACATCAGCCAGTGCATGCGTGTTGGCATATTGAGAAAACCTACTTTGACTAGAAGATCTTGTGCTGTCCATGATACTGACACTGTCCGGGGAACCATTAACAAGCAGTGAAGGATCTTAACTTGCAGAATGGCAGCGTTGTCGTTGTCGTCTTCAGCAACGTATGGGTGCTAAATCGCGTAAATAAATGGAGAAATTGATGCTATAAACTCACAGATCCGAAAAGCATCATGTACATCAGTAGGCCAAAGTTCCAACAGTCGACACTAAAATTATGCGCCCACCCTAGGATGAGTTCAGGAGCACAATACAGACCAGTATCAGGCAACGGGAAAGACGTTGCTGAATCAGGTCTGCATGCTTGACCAAATCCCGTAATAATCACATGTCCTGACACGTCGAACATGATATTACACGGTGCTAAATCACGGTGAATTATGCCAGCAGCATGAAGCGTGGTCAATGCTTCTACCTATTGTAGGTGAGCATATTCAATCGCGTTGTTTGGCTTGGCTTACTATTTCGCAAGCTATGTGCAGGGTGTGGCTTTCACTAAGGCTCGTGTCGCGGTCGAGCAAATCCTGGAGACTACCATTAGGATAAAACTCCTGACTCGAAATGTTAAAACCTGGAGCGCAAGTGTAAAAGCAAAGCGTACCGCGATAGAATGAATTTCAAGGCCATCCTCATAGATCCAGATGAATGGTGAGAGAAAAGAAGACCGCAGTTCGTGAATTTCCTTGCAAATTTCCATTTGAAGTTGGATGTGATCATGAGGACTGCGAATTTGAAGGCGCTCCTTGTTCAGAATTCGCATAGCATAGAGTTTGAAGTCGTCGCGTTTTCGGCATAGATGTGTCGATGAAATGGAATCCTTGAACAGTGTGTAGAGTAATCGGAACTGCACAACGTTGTCTGACCTTAGAATCGGATCGAAATTCACAAAACCCACCTCGCCGGCCTTCACACACGCTTGCCCGGAGGAGTGGATGAGTCTTGGTTTCGGCGAAATGACCATCACCTCCTACAAAGATCATCAGTACTCGGACGCTCGTCGGCATGAGGAGACGCTGCACCTCAATTTCTCCATCCCTAAAACGGGGAGCGAGTTCAGCAATGTCCTTAATCTAGAGTTTAGGTGTCAAAGCGATTCTGATACGCAAAGGTGAGGCGATGAACCTCGACGTCATAACTCAGGTCTGAGACCATGCCTGCCTGTTTCTGAGTTTTCGGAGGGTCCGGAAACAACAGTGATGTTTCAATACCGTCGTCGAGAAGACCTGTGAATGACTCCTACATCAAAAGGTAGTTAGCGTGTAAGTCAGTCTATGGAAAACAATCATTTCAGTACTGAAAAGGGTGAGATGTCGAAAGATTCGACAGCGAGCCTTGGGGCCAACTGAGAGTATTGAGAAACGATGGACTTTGATATGCTGCGAGCGGGAGAAGAATTTGGAACTGGCTGTGTTTCGATAGCAGGCATGGTAATGTGCAAGTACCGAACTTCAATGATTGAAATGCAAACGCGTCAAGTGTGACTCGGAATTGGAATTGAAATCGCCAGTTTCACATGAATGCATGTCAATGTGCAGACGCCTCGTAGCCAAGGTAAACAAAATGAAAGGAAGATTTTTATAGTCGTTTCTTCAAGTTTATTATGGACGTCTCTACTCAAGAAACTCATCTTTCATTACACTGCTAGCAGCCTTTGCTCCTTCAGCCTGAAGCTTTGACATCCCAAAATTTCATGATCTATTGTATGTAACAGATATACCTAGACGAGGCTCAAAGATATGTAAGCTCTAACAGGTGAACGCAGGGAAAACGATATCAGGTTGTCGAGAGATAATGAGAGAACACAGAAAGATCAATCAGACAGTGTCCTTCACAAGCCTTGAACCTTTTTATGAAGTTGCGAGCCCCTGCTTAAAATCGGGTATCTTGTAGGACAATCCTTATGATGCTGCATACTATTAAATGGGGGTATAAGCAGGTGGAGGTCCATCATTTGCAACTTCCGTCTGCACAGTCAACGGACGCATCTCCATATTCTCTGGAGGTGATGAATGCCTAATGGGCATGCTATGTGGAGGAGTATATGCTGCCGGGGTGACACTAATGGACGGTGTTTGAACAGTATGTGGATCAACTCGCGAATGTGTCGAAGGGGGGGAGGGAGAGAGGGGAACCCCAGGGGGTGGTAAACGGGTTGAGGTTGGGGAAGAGGGAGGCGAAATGTGTGGGGCTCGATTTGAATATGAGTAGTGGGTTGGAGAAGGTATGGTTGGTGATCGCGTGCGTGCCATCGGAGATGGCTTAAATGGAAATGAGGGTGCTACATTCATTCCCTGTCGGTTCAACGAATTCATTTGACCGGGAACATGAGAACGTTGTGATTGAGTGGGGTATGGATGATACACATTTGATTGTGGCCTGCCATAATTGTTACTGGGTGTTTCATACACTAAGGTCGTCTGTGCAGCACGTCGTTGGAGTCTTCGGCGGCGATAAACCCTGCCGAAGATGACAATGGTCAAGAGAATAACTGCTGCAGTTTGAGCTAATGCCAACTATTCTGAAAATCACACCTACTTCCGCCAATAGCAAGACCGATGATGGTCGACGTGGGGAATGGAGTGCAGTCAGTCGAATCCATCCTAAAATTTATCTGAGACAAGGAATTAAAAAAAATATTTGGAAGAGTAGCTCACGAGTACGTGCAGGATGCATAGACTTGAGAAGCACAGAGGAGAGCGACAAAGAATGACAAAATACTAGCTTCGTAACGTTGAGGCATTAATTCTACTCAGCAGTGTCAGGTCGACGCGTAGGAGTTAGTAGATGTGGTCCAAATACGACACTGTTGGTCAACCGAATGACAACGATTTCTTTGGTAGAGCGTCGTGGAGGCGAGAGAGATGAAGTTTGTGTAGAGAGGATCGACTTGGCATCCAAGTTGACAACGGACAAGTCAGATACACTCGTGACCCCATGTGTATACCGGCCGTACAGCCCGTGGGCAGTCTGGAACAGTGCCTGATCTTCCAATCAGAATTTTCGAGCGTGCCGTGCGATAACTTTGAAAACAGTAGAAATAGTAAGCCAAGGGCCTCCTGGGCGATTCAGAGCAACTAACTAATGGGCATATAGACAAGTCACTAGCTTCTAATGGCTAGATGTACGTATAGCTCGCAAACTTGCAAGTCGGTAAAATGAATCACTACATAATAGACTGACTCGCGGAGATGCTATCAACGTCTATCGTACCACTTCACTTCACACCCTCGCCCGTTTTAATGACAGAATCAACTAGCACATCTACACAGTCAACCTATATCGTTAACAAGAATGGTGCAGATCGTGCGTTCTATATGTTTCTGTCTTTAACTGCTAAGGCGAACAACGTGCTTCAGAACTCGTAAACATCCTTCAACGTCGCCCGGACGGACAGGTGTATGTCCACTATGATGGGTTTGACAAACGCCTAGACGAATGGATTCCAGGGGCTAGCCTCAAACCTGTCAACGAATCCGCGCGTAAAAGGAGGAGGGACACCCCTTCACCTACGCCCTCAGAGCTAGAAACGCGACCCGATTCTCTCATGACCGAGGAAGAGTTTGACATCAAACACCACAAACAGATCACTGCGCAAAGAAATTTTGACAAGGTCAATTTTGGGCAGTGGCGGATCAAGACCTGGTGCGTAGCACATGTCATAATAGACTTCTTCTCACTCACATCATTTTGTAGGTATTTCTCACCTTATCCACTCACAGACTCAGAGCTCGAGGATAGCACTGGACTTCCTGGGGGTTCAGCTTCAACCTCCAAAATTCCTGGTGTCAACAGAGCGACCGTTCGCTCACATGGGCGTACCTCTGACCTCTTGGCCGGAGGGCTTACTCGTTCACACCTCTCTGCTGAAAAGAGCATATTATGGGTCTGTGATCGCTGTTTCAAGTACATGGCGGAGGGTGCAGCATGGGAAATGCATATAGTACGTCCCGATCTTGTGTTTATGGCTGGCTTATAGATATGTCTTGCTCAAGAAACAATGCGACAGAAGGCATCCACCAGGACGAAAGGTTTATCAGCGAGGTGCGCATATAATTTGGGAGGTTGACGGCGCCAAGGACAAGGTCTCTACATCTTGTTGCCCTTGTTCGAATACTTACCAAGACCTTCAGCTCTATTGCCAAAACCTCTCGCTCTTCGGAAAATTGTTTATCGACGTTAAAACTTTGTTTTTTGATTGTGACAACTGTGAGTCTATGCTTATGCCGGGAACAAGCTGAATGGCTCCAACTAACACACGCATCAGTCTTGTTCTATATCCTGACAGATGCGGATTCGCAACGAGATCACGTTCTTGGGTTCTTTTCCAAGGTATATCGTCTACTACTAATATATTTCTAGACCCGAATGTTTATTCCACCTGCAGGAGAAAATATCTTACGACGACTATAATCTTGCATGCATCATTGTTCTCCCTCCATATCAGCGCAAGGGCTATGGAATGCTCATGATCGAATTCAGTACGTGCAAGCAAGCTTCATAAAGCCGTCGAAATTGTGCGGCTCACATTACGCAGGCTACGAAGTATCCCGCCGCGCTGGTAAAATCGGCACACCCGAACGACCCCTTTCAGACCTGGGCTTGAGAAGTTATCTCACATACTGGGTGGCTACGCTCATTCGCTTCTTCAGGTACTTTTCAACTCTTCGCGCTTGCACTATCCTCATCATTTTGTGTAGACGACTTCTGTCAGTCCTCCCACCAGATCGGCCAACGATTATGTCTTCAGGGCGACTACCTGACCTAACTGGTGTGCTGCCTCCGCCTTCGGAGGATGCTAATTCGCGAAAAAAGCGGGCGAAAGGATGGGATGGGGAAACACCTGATTCAAATTCCACATTTACATCGCCAAATGGGCTGGATGGTGGGTGCCTACTCGTGTCTCCATGTGATCCCGTCCAGCACTCAACATATCTGTATGTGAATCTAGACACAATTGCAGCAATGCGCACTGTGCTGACAGTCTCTAATCCTGACGGCAGCGCTACCTCGCATGTCGTTGTACGGTCCACCCTTGCAGAGATCGCATCAGCTACGAATCTACGCATCGAGGATGCAGCGTTTGCGTTGAATGAATGTGGGCTTTTGGGGAGCACATTGGACGGTGTGGTGGGGATCACAAGGGAGATGGTGGAGACCGTGGCTAAAGAGAGGAATGTAAAGAGGATGTGTTTGGATCCTGCCCATGTCATGTTGACGTGATCATTTCGCCACCAGAAAGGCGGGTTGTGCACTCAAACACTTCGTTTATAATGTCAACTTCTTGTCGGTCGGCTGCAATATCTGACCTCAGGGAACATTGCACGTATTCATCATGTTTACGATGGAGAAAAATGAGAAATAGAATGCATGGTGAAGTATGTGAGCGATCGTAGAAGCATGTGGACATAGCATAAGTGCTATAGAGTGCGGGGCCGAGCAGGTCGGAATGAAATCGTAAATACACATGAACCATTTTACTCCTGAACAGCTGCCTCGTGCTCCACTGCAAGAATTGCTTGCCGCTTCTCTGCCAGTCTTTTGGCGCGACGTTCACGAGTGGCCTAAAAATGTCGGTGCCATATACAATTTTGAGGACTTGAAAACCAACCTTGTTCTTCCCACGGCGAGCTTCCATCTGGTCACTGAGGACCTTGGTACGGTTCTTTTCAGCCTTAGCTTTGTGAATGTACTCCATGAGGACGCGCTTGTTCTTGAAGACGTTACCCTTCGATTTTTGGTACAAGGAGTGATACCTGATCAACGCCGCCCACGTGAGGACACGAGATCAGCATACGGAGGGACCACAATATACTCACAGATGTTTGTCGATCTTGCCTGCTTCTCTGTATTTCCTCAACAACCGTCTCAGAACCCGTTGTCTCCGCATCCATTGCACCTTGGTGGGGAGACGAGCCTCAGCAGTACCCTTTCTCTTACCCGGACCAGTGTGACGACCCTTGCGCTTGGCGGCAAGAAGGTCGCGGGTGCGGGCACGGGAGTGGATAACAGTAGGCTTTATGATGACACGTCCATCTTTAATGAGTTTCTTGACGTGCGAGCGGGAGTTGGCATTCCCGATCTCAGCTTGCTCAGCAGGGTCGAGCCAGATTTTGCGCTTGCCAACACCGGCGACGGCTGCGGCGAGTCGCTTTTGAGAACGAAGGTTGACCATAGCGGTGTCTGGGTACAGAGATAAATAAATTGAGCAAAACTTGGACTAGCAGCGTTTCTCACCTTGATCTTGAGGATTGTCGATGAGGACAGCTGTGGCTTAGAATTCACAAACGTTGCCGCAATGTTACGTAATAAAGCCACTGAACCTTATCGAGTTTAACTATATAGATTTACCGGCCGTTCCCGTGGCTACTAGACCGGCGGCGGAAAGCCTTGGTCTAGCTGGTCCGGAGGGGTGAATCGTCCATACTTTATTCATATCGGAATCGTTATCATCTAGCTCAATGTCATAGAAACAATTATCGCAGATCTCCGTTTACATCAGATGGCAGAATATCGTATCAGAAGATTATGCATCCAAAGGCAGCTTCGTGGGGTCATGTAAAAATCTTATCCAAGTGCATATGAGGACTCCAAGAAGATTGCCCTCGGAAGATATTGGATGATCAAAGCTTGTCCACAACAAAGCAGAGCAATATAGAAGAGGAGTATTCCTGGACCTGTCTTGGTCCAGGTCTGTGGCCATTTTTTCCGCCAAAATTCTCTGTCACGTCCGATCATGCCGGCCCGCTCATCCCGTTTACTCACGCCACTTTTTGTTTTGATATGTTTTTTGTTTCCTCCTTTTCTCTCTCTGGACGTTACAAGGCCATTTGTATTAATCAATAAACCCATCTCATTATGTCTTATTCGTTCGGTCTCGCAGGCGAAGTCAGTGCGTGTGCCTTATCTGATTCTACAAGCACATGCAATGATGCTTGTTCGTCGCTTTCATCTTCCTTTAACGTTCTTTCCAGCGAAAATGCTCAGAGCTTCTGACATCCCTCTTCCTCGGGACGGAGAGCGATTAATAAGCAGTTGTGTTCTACACCAGAATTTCGAGTTCTATGCAGTTTCACGTAGTCGCTTGGCAATGCTTTGACTTATTATGGCCTTGACCGTTTGTGGGTTAGCTGGCTGTTATGCACTGAAAGAAATGTTGAGAGGCGTGTCAACTGTTCACATTGAATCTGAGCTGCAAAATTGGACATGATACGAGAGTTGAGAAAACTAACAGAACTGAGAAGAGCAGGTCCAGGGGGGCCTGTCAGGGCTATATCGAATGCCATCGTGAGGCTGGAAAAAGGGGCGAAATCTTTCGAGGTCTCTCATGGACATCATGGCTATATATATGCATGTCTCCCAGGGGATATCTCCACTCCTAAATTAGGTCTGGGGAAAGCCTGGAGGACTGTTTTTTGAGCAGTTGGTAGCCTATTTTCAAAGGTATGAATAGCCCGGACAAGGAAGTACTGGAAGCCAGAAGGCTAACATGTCACAGGAAGTGCTCAATATTAATATTCAATATTCAGCGCTGCAGTGCTCAGCCCTCAGCCCTCAGGGTTTAACGTTTAACGTAACGTTAACGATAAGTATAGTGCATCTATATTTACTATGTCTAAATAAATAATACTCCAAGTTGGCAACCATGATCTGATCCATCTCAGAAAGCACAATATTGAGTCAGGATTGGCCGAGCTAAAACTCTGATACTCTCAAGACAGACCAGTCTGTCAAAGGATCGGGTCGGTGTAGCTGCTCTATCCAAGCGTTGTCGAGTAGACAAGTCAGCAAACATGTAAATACCAAAAATAACGATGTTGTGGAAACCCGTGCAAACCAAATATATATTGACGAATAGCATTAACACCTAGTACTAGCGCGCCAGGTTCGTGGAATGATGTGACAAGCTGACTTTTACGTTGACAATTGAGTTGAATTGACAGACAGTCACCCCAATTGGTTTGTTGAGGCTTCAGTCCCTGTTGCTGACTCAGCCACGCCGCATCGTCGAACGTTCAAGCTAAACTTCCAAGGTTATCACCCGTTTTCATCGCATCCTGATTCTCGCCCCTTTCAATCTCTCTGTCGTCTCCATTGTCAACCTTGAACGGAACTATAATTTGGCAGATAAAAGCCCTAGTCCAGCGCTCAAGCGCTCACCAAACACCTCTTACCGGAGGGTTTAATTGTCATTTCTCGCCTTGCTATAGGCAACTCACCATCAACGGCTTGGGTTCGCCCCACGACGCACTTAGCATCGATCATCATCATCATATCATCAAACTTTTTTCAATTGTTTCAAACTAGCATGCTGTCCCTATAGGGCACGACCTTACCACACCTCTCGTTCCTTTCATCTGCGATTGGTTCTCTAACGAATACGATTCGGTATTAGGTCAGCAACGGAGACTAGTAGCCTCTGGTAACCCCCACGTTTATCTCGCCATTTCTACCACACTGTCTTCTTTCACATCAATGCTGGCTCTTGACTCAGCAGATACCCCTCAGAGCGAGGGCGAAGGCCCTGACGGCTCAGACAAGCCCCCGCTTGATTGCAGTACTCTCCAAACTTACCCCCATCATAATTCTTTGGTCAACGGTACCACGTACCACTTGACTTCGCACATGCAACCGCCCAAGGTAGTCAATGCTGTCATCGGCGGAACACCCCGCTCGGCAACGCCCTCCGTAACTGATTCACCTTCACCATCGGAGAGCGGCAACTGGAGTGCTCCTTCAACCCGTCCCCCAAGTCAGGCCGCAAGCCGGGCTCCTAGCTTGTCAGGCGGTGTGTCGGGCAACAGGCTAACCGTACCACATACGTCAAAGACTGCTCAGAAGGGAAAACCTTCGCCGTCAGAAAAACCTCCCTCGACGCCTACCAGCCGCTCTAGGGCACCATCTAACGCTCACTCGGACAGTGGGCAGAAATTCACTCTCAAAGATCTTATCACTGCTTCTGCACCTAAACTCTCACGCAAGTCTTCCGCCCGTTCAACTAGTAGCAAGAAGTCAGACTCTGACGTGGACCGAAAATCGGTTGGTGGTGAGAGCACAGCCAGTCTGACGCAGAAGTACGGTGTTTGCCAAAAGGTTGCTATTGGAAAGGGAGCCACATCTGTCGTCCGCTTAGCTCACAAATGGGATAGAAGTGAAGAGAAGCTGTACGCTGTCAAGGTAAGCAGACCTGCCAGTCACTAGTCCCGTCTTTGCCCATCACAGCCTCTGGCTGGTGCTGATCACATCTTTTATATCAAGGAGTTCCGTAAAAGACGAAAGAATGAATCAGAAAAGGAGTACGTCAAGAAACTCACTGCAGAGTTTTGTATTTCCTCCACCTTGCATCACATCAACATAGTCGAGACGGTGGATCTCGTTCAGGACGAGAACCAACATTGGTGCGAGGTCATGGAATTTTGTCCTGGCGGGGATCTCTACGCCGCGATCAAGAAGGGTGGTATGTCCCCCAGTGAAGTCGAGTGCTGCTTCAAGCAGATGCTTTCGGGTGTTTCGTACCTCCACAGTCAAGGTGTCGCACATCGCGATATCAAACCCGAGAATCTCTTTTTTGACACCAAGGGCCATCTGAAGGTGGGTGAACGTGCATTATGTATTCTTGTCTTCTCATGCTCTTGTAGATCGGCGATTATGGTGCATCAACTGTGTACCGCCTGCCATGGGAAGCGACAATTCACATGTCGACGGGACTTTGCGGTAGCGAGCCGTACATTGCCCCAGAGCAATTTTTAGGCAAACGTAAGCCACATACAACCCTCTTTGATTCAGTTACCTAACTGCGTAGACAATAATTTCTTTACCTTGACTTAGCATATGACGCCCGCTTAGTTGACATATGGGCGTGCGGTATCGTGTATTACTGCCTTCACTTCCAAGAGATGCCCTGGCGTGCTGCTCAAATGTCCGATACGCTCTATGCAGCGTATGTTGCAGCCTGTGGAGTTCAGCACAAAGACAAGGATAAAGACAAGGATGTCGTTTTCCCACCGACTATCAACAATCTGAGCCCACGGGCGTGCCGCAGTCTAATCCGGAGGATGCTTGAGCCCGACCCAAAATTGCGCTCTCCGATTGAGGACATTGTGGCGCATTCATGGGTGCAGGGTATAGAAGTTTGTCATGCTGTAGCAAAACCTACGCATGTGCATGTGCATGCGATGCAGCAAGCGCAGATCATGTCATCATGAGGCGCGTTCTTACGGGGGGCACGTCGCATGTGCCAACACCTTGTATGTTGTGTTGTAACCTAATATCAGCCCTCTTGGAACACAGCGCTGCCTGTATTCTTGAAGCATAATACAAAGAGAACAATATGCCTCTCCTGTTGTAGTATCCAATTTTCCTTCTGCTATTACATCTGTCACCGTCTGCGCGCCTGCTTACCATAGATCCTTGTAGTACTTACTTGGCCATGGAATGGATGTCTTTATGCCATTGTCGAACAGCGCAAGGGATCCTTCGCAGTATGGAATATGTCATAGAACAGTACGGTATTGTGGTATGTAATAATGAGGTAGGGTAAAACGAGAATCATGCCCCGTCGTTGCCTGGAAAATCAGAAGTCAATACAAGACTGGATTGCATCTAATTTATCGACAACATACCACTCTCCTTCGTCCAATCATCATGTCGCTTGATGTCCACCTCGGTGACCGTTGGTCGTACGTTGTCTAAACTCTTAATGAAATCTGCTAGCCTCAGCGGTGGTTCTACAAGCTCATCAGAGTCAATATCCGACCAAGTCTTTTCGACGGCATTTGGATCGCCCGGTGAGCATGGTGTCCACTTAGCCTTTCCTGACGACGAAGAAAGTGGTATAGGCTTGAAATGTGTCGCCGATATGACTTTGCGAACTGGCTGCATAAGAGCATCGCGAACCACGATGGATATATCCGAACCAGAATACCTAGGTAGGTAGTTGGATGGATCACCTCAGTTAGATGAAGCTAAAAGATCATACCCTTCCGTTCGATCGGCCAGAAGACGATAGTCCTTTGGCTCTAGCTCGCATGGCGTACTGCCAACGTGAATTTCAAACATTCTTTTCCGCGCATCCGGGCCAGGAAGTGGGATATATATTCGTTTCTCGAAACGACGCTTGATTGCAGGATCAAGTTGCCAAGGGATGTTAGTTGCCCCGAGAACGAGAACGCCTGTGTCATCATGGCCAACGCCATTCATTTGCACCAAAAACTCAGTCTTGATCCGCCGTGAGCCTTCAGATTCAGATTCATTTCGTGTTCCGGCTAGAGAGTCGACTTCATCGATGAAAATAATTGCAGGTTTTTGTTCGCGAGCCATTTCAAACAAATTCTTTACCAGCCTAAGGAATCTGAGGTGAACTGAACATAATATAGTGTTAAAACACCAACCGTTCTGAATCGCCTTGCCACTTGCTGACCAAGTCACTTGAGCTGACGCTGAAAAAGGTGCTTTTGGCTTCTGTGGCAACAGCTTTCGCCAGGTAGGACTTGCCCGTTCCCGGCGGGCCATATAGTAGGATACCTCGCCATGGTGTCCGTTTTCCAGTAAAGAGATGGGGAAATTTGATAGGAAGAATAACAGCCTCTTTAAGAGATGCCTTCGCTCCTTCCAAACCAGCAACATCATCCCACTTCACATTCGGTTTCTCTGCTAGGATAGCGTTTGAAAGACCTGCGCGTAGTTTCTTGAGCTCAGGGTCTTTGTCCTCATCGGGATTGTCAACAGAGCCCTTTCCACTGGTGCCATTCACTGAACCATCAGCGCTGACGACTTTGCGCGACTTCTTCTCATCTCTCTGTAAATGCTTCTTCAAGGTCTCCGCTCGCGCAAGATACTCCTCAATTTTCGCTCTGACGAGTAGCTTGGCTTTTTCATTCTTCTCGTCTACATTGGCATCTATACTGAGTGCAGACTGCAGAATATGCGGAAGTGGACATACACTTCTGAGCCAGCATGAAGTAGTCGAGTGAATTCATGTACTGCTTGTATGCTTCAAGATAGTTCTGCTTTTCATCATCCTCGATAGCACCCTTGACAAGCTCTATGGCTTTCTTCAGATTTGTTAGAAATCCACAGATCCAGAAGATCTAGAACGACACTCACATCTAGATTGCTTTGCGATGACATGGAGTGATGAAATGACTGAAAGGCAAGCTTTGCCGCAGTACCATTAATATATGACATAAGCGATTTGGATTAATTAGGCGTCGCTCAGTCGGAAGTCTTTCGAATTGAATCCTGGAACATGGCCAGCACGCCGGAATGGACTCATCCATTACCAACTGCACTCTTCGACAGATTGTTACCAAAGCTCGCTATGGTACTTGAACTCGCCCAAAAAGCAGAGGGGACTGCAACTCCTGTGGCTAAACACGCACTGCTACATGCGGTATGTCCTTTTCTACGGCAAGATGGAGAGTAGTTTGATCGGCGTCCTAGTAGACGAATGAATTCAAATATGCACTTGCTCAAGCGAAAGATTATGCAAGTACACTTGAAGGAGGTGACCTCTTAGTCCAGGAACAGGACAGTGTAGTTGCAATGCTCGAGATGCTGAAACGGCACAAGCAGTGAGTTCCAAATCCTATCTTGACCGCGAATCCAGGGAAAATTCACCATCAGGCAACAATTAATGCAATTTGCATTGGAGGTTGGGTCTTTGTCCACCACCGCAATTCCCAATGTCAGTTCAAAGATGGAGATTGATTCTACCGCTTCAACCCCATTTGCTTCTGGTGATCAATTATACTTATTAGGGGAGCTCACATCGGGGGTTTGAGAGTTTTTCGACAGGCAAGGCTTGAAGAATGTGACGCTGGAACTATAACAAAATTTGGCTGCCAGCATATGCATATGACAGAGCAAAATAACACATTTCGATCGCTAGCAAGCTATGAGCATTATTGATAACATCGAAGAAACTTCTCATGTCTGACAATGCTAATACAACAACTGAAACACTCTCCTCAAATCCCTCTACATGAGAAAACCGAGAGTTTGACGGAAACTTCATCAATCAACGTCTTGAATTCGTCGAAGAATTCACAAAGGGTCATATCCAAAATGGATACACCTTATTGCAAATACAAACCATTCTCCATGCAGCTATCGCAGAATTTGACCACCTTACCCAACTCGACTTCAAACCAGGCTTCCGACATTGGATGACTTTCCATGGGCAAAATAATGTGGAATAGAATATCTCGGAGTCTCCAAAACATTACCAATAACGAAGATATGTTAATCTATACCAGAATAATCCCCCATACGCTCAGCCAAATACATTTAATTGTGTTCTTGATGTGATGGAAAATCTTACAGTCCAGTACTTGATTCTTGATGAAGATGAGGCAGACCTTTTTGAAGACGATGAAAGAGCTCAGACACTGGCTGCCACTATCATTGCTGGAAGTGAGGTATCACGACAAGACCACATTGACACTCGTAACCCTCATCATTTATATCTTTGCTGACCCCAACTTCTTTTAAATCCTCACATCAACACCCTGTGGCATGTACTGTACAATAGCCAGAATGATTGAGTGTTCATCACTACAATGGGTGTGGATGTGTCTACTTTCTCTTTGCTACTTACTACAGGATTTGCACAATACTGGTATGAGACACCAGTCCCTTGTTATGACGTCTCTGTATGCAGAAATCCACAGCCAAATCAGTGCTCCCTCAATGCTGCAGGGGCACTTGGGCTTGTTCTACATTATCTCAGCTCTACCATGCATGCTGTCAGCCTCCAGCAAATCTTTGCTATCATCCCCAGTACTGTCACTTGATATCTCAGCTTCAGTCTTGAGCTTTTGCTATGCACCCTTCACACCATCCAAGATGCCAAAATTCAATGGCCAGGAGGCCTAGATTTTGAGCATTGCAGTGAGCTCGTTGTGGCGCATCATGGGAGACTGAGAGGAGCATTCAGCAGTATTGATGGCCTCAAATTACCTGTGCAAACATCTGAAGATGTTGACATTGAGAATGCAACATTTAACTGGTGACTCTCAGAACATTTCATTAGTTCTGTATTAGTATTTTCAGCAGAAGGTAAGTTTGATACAGACTCGCTATAGTCCTGATTAACCATCTTACAGGGGTGATCATTGCTGCGCAGTTGAATGCCCTGGGCAGTTGGCATGACTCACGTGTTGCTCATCAAATCTATGTCTCCTTTCAAAACAGCATTCCTACATGGCAGCAACAACATCCAGGGCTAGACCTGCGCACCTCTCAAACAGGGCCAACACATTCAAGGCACACTTGCCGAGATTGACGAACAGATGGTGTTCAATCATGAACTCCTTTCTTACCAGCAGACTGCTGAATGGAGCATGCATGGTCTTCAAGGTGCTTTTGGAGGATTGCGTGTACCACTCAAAATCAGTGACAAAGACTTGTGAGGTGATCTCATTGAGATCTGTGTGTGATTGCACAATCTGCATATGATCTGAGTTGGCATCAATCAAATATGGACAGTGTACCTCAAACATTGGCAGGAGACGGATGATGATATTGCAGTCTGGAGTGATTTTGAGAATATGTTATTTTCAGAGCAAAGACAGAAAGATCGAGTTGCGTGTTTCCATGTCACACTAGAGTACAAGTAGACAGTTTGTGGCTTCAATTAAAATAACTACACTATCACAATGCAATCATATGTCTATCTATATAAGCTGCACGAGTACCTTGAGCCGAGGAAGCGAGAAACAAGATCTTTGAGCAGAGAAACAAGAAAACAATCTAACTAAGCTGCATGAGTATCTTGAGTGAGGAAAGTCAGAGATCACACCTTATTGATCTAAGCTGTGCAAGTACCTTAAGCGATTACACCTCTGGTGTCTGACAACGAGCTGGCTGGCAGGTCATCCACATCATCCATAGCCACACTTTTGAGGTCTGTGCATACCTCGGTCTCTTTCCTACTAGAACAAATAATTCTGGAGTTGCATTGCAGTCCACCATGCAAATGGGGTCTGGATGCCCAGCGATGGTGGACAAAGCAAGGAGAAGGGGTGGAATTGAAAGGAGGAGGAGTAGGATGGGTGTATTGAGAAGAAGATGGACGGTGGTCTGAAGCATCAGATGCTGGGGTGTCACATTGGCTGCCATTAGGGTAGTAGGTATAATCCGCTTGTTTGGGTTTGCACTGGTGATGAGTTTTGTGAGCGGCTTTGTTGGGAGGAGGCTGTTGCATTTGTGTCATCTCCAGACAAAGCTGGGTAAGGTCATGCTCAGGCTTGGCTTCATACAGTCTCGTCTGCAAGTCAAACAGTTAGGTCCACAATTTCTCTGCAACTCCATTGGCATCACTCAGTTGCTGCCCCTGGGCAGGCAACTGCATGTTTGCAAGAGACCTGGTAGCGTGATCGTCATCCCGAGCTTGCTGAACAGCAGGGTCAAAGGCCCCACTAATATGAGAAAGCAACTCTGAAGCTGCTGCATCTCGACGACACAGCATATGTGTATCAGTCTGAGTGGCACGAGTGACCACAGTGTGCTCCAGAGGTGACATACTTCACACCTTGATGGGTTGTTCATTGCAATTTAACTCGTTGTCGTAGGTATTGTGGTCCAAGTCATTTAGGTCATGGGTACCAGCATGTTCATTGATAAGAGCATCAAGCTCATGGGCACAAGTTATGTCAGGAGGACAAACTCTATTGCCCATGGGCTTCATGGTCTTTACGGAGAGGACAGCCATTATGGCCTGCCCACTGTGTGAACTTCGAGTGTATCAGTTGCCACCCTTTCTGGCCCAGAGGAACAACATCCTCAACAAAGTCAAGAAGCGCTTTGATGTCAGCCGTGCTATAGTTGTTGGAGCCATTGGGCCAACCGCATTTGGTCCTTCGATAATCTTTATTGGCCTCAATAGCATGTGCATGCTTTTGAGGGTGGTTAGCACTGTGTAGGCCAGTGTTCTCTTTATCTTTCCACCTGCTTTTGATACTTCTAGTAGCCTTGTGATGTGCCCCGCCAACTTTGGTAGCAGGTGCATATCCATGAGACTTGGTGATCACCACAGGCTCCAGAAGGTCCCTATCTGGTAAGTCTGGGAGCAGGATATGAGCAGGGTCTTGGTATGTGCTGGGTGGCAGGAGGCAGGACTCAGATGGTGAGGGTGGTGACGATAAGTGAGACTGCAAGAAGTTGGCAGGAGTGGTGAGTCCATACATACAGGGCACTGCTGCATGTCGCTACAAGGTAAATCAGTACATGAAGGTCAGATAATGGTTGGGACTTACACCATATACCTGGGACATGTGACTGTCTTTGGACTGCTGTACTTGAGTCAAAACCTGTGCAATGCCTGGATGCAGCTTCCAAAGGCCTAGGTGATCACACACATATGTATTACCTGCATTATCATAGTGCAACTTGGGAATCATTTGGCTAGCAGGGACAGACATAGATTGGAAAGGCGAATATTAGATGTTGGAGGGACTGGAAGTTTGAGTACTGACCTTGTGGCTACTGGTATCTGAACTTTATATGATCCAAGTCTTTGTTGAGCCATCCACCATAAGGGGTGGAGATGTTCATAGTAAAATGCTCAAGGCCCCTGCATTGGTAACTGTGCAATACAGGCATGCAAAGGCAAAATGGATGGACTATGGGTGTGCCGAGTCCATATCGAGGGACTGAAAGTAAATTTTGGTTGTCAGAGGGTGAGGATTGATTGGAGATAGACAATAGGACAGATTGAGCCAGTTTGGAAGCACTAGTGACATGCTGGTCAGGTAAGAGGTTCATTGTGTCATACTGGGTGCTGGTCATCCTCTAAATAGAGCTGGAATTGAGAGAATTTAGCATACTTGGTCAGAGGATGCAAATGTACCTTGGTATCACTGCGCCAGGCGGTTGCATTGCATGACATGCATGTTAAGCAAGGCAGATTATGTCAGCATATATTACTGGCATTAGTGGCTAAAAATGGAAGGGAGTCGTTTATTTTAATCTGCAAAATCTAGAAGGGGGGAGGGGTACCCCCCTATAGATTAAGGTTTATTAGAGGGAGGTAGGTGACACATGCTTGCAAATTGATTGCAAATGAACAGCAGCATTGTAGTACGCCTGCCTAATATGGTCAGATTTATGATATGATAATCTAATGAGAATTTTTCAAGCCTATGGAAAGTCATCCATTACCTGGAGTTGCTTGACTGAGCAGACAATAATAATTGTCAGAAAAAAGTTTCCAGGGTTTGATTGGGTTTGATTTTTATTTACACTAAGCTAATGGGTTGCATGATTGCCAGTGTTGTTACAGGCAGCATGTTACTCTGTTTGAGTCTGACTCAAATATTGTTTTGCTCAAACCTCAGAGTCTGCATGGGGTTTGCTGGCCATTGGCAGCCAAAGTCAGTGCACATCCCATGTGTCTGAGTTGGTTTATCTTATTTCAGGCTCCATCCTCATATGGTAGAGCTAGGAACTTACCTAGCAGGCAATACAGGTTGTTGGATTTGGAGCATACAGGCAACTCAGAGTTTGATACTCACAAAGTGCACAGTGCATTATATAATATTGGTAATGTTCTGGTAATGTAGTTATCCGACCGAAAGCATAGGTATTTCACAGTAGTATATAAGACTAGTTTACATTTTTTGTACACTACACATTATCTACAGGTTCCCTGTACACCTGAGTTTGGTCATACTTCAATGAATGTGTCTGAGACTTGTAGTAAACTCAACACAGGTGGATTGAGTCTATCCTCTTTCTAACCTTTCCTGTTGCTTCACTAGCTGTTTTTGAGTGAGATATTTAACTTCGTTATCATTATACTTCATGTCAGATAATGGACACACCTCACAACAGCCACAACAACTGAACTTCTGGAATAGTTGTCTGAGGTCATCTCTGACCTCTCCTACATTGAATAATGTAATGAGCTCATCAATCAATACTGACTCAGTCAAAGTGGGAAAGCTAGCACGATTCTCGCCATCCATGAGGTGCTCCCTAAGTCATGAGCTGTCTGGAATAGAAGGAACTCTGATGAAGTGCTTGACACCTTTATTGGAATACTCAACAATATTGACTCAACCAAGTTTCAGGCAGCAGAGTGAGGACAACAACAAGTGATCAGTTCACGGAAGAGAAAACTCAGTGAGAGAATAGGGGAAGTGAGCCCAATGAAGAGGCAGAAGTGGTCAGAAAGTGGACTAGAAGTGAATCCAATTCTGAAGGAGAAGATGAATCCTCTATTAAGCAAGGAAAAACAGTCAGCTCTAGCAAGTTCCTGTGGTCCAGTAAAAGAACGTCTGTATATGCCTCTTTACCAGAGGATATCTGAGAAACCTATAAGCAACTCAAAAACTTTGCCGCTGATCCAAATAGTGTTGTTTGCAACATCTTATCCACTCCAGGATGCCCATCTTTCCCTCCCAGTGAATGGCTTAATGTTGTCCACTGGAAATACATCAATCTCAGAAGTGCTCAACTCAGTACATACCATGGAGTTGGACCTTAAAAAGACCCACATCATTTATAATGAGATTGAGCTTGCCCTCCAAGTATCCAAATCAGTCAAAGGAATTAAATCCTCTTTGGACCACAATATTGCCTTCTCTATGTACATTGAAGCTGTCAGATTTATCTTTCCTTAGTGATGGGAAGAATATGTCCAATATAACACCTATCTTAGTTAGCTCTTCCATGCCATGGAAGTCAGACTCCACTCTCAGGTCATCAAATTCAATCACTCAGTCAGAAACCAAGTGGCCATGCAGAGAAACCTTCATCTCACTGATTATTCCTAGTTTGAGCATCTCAGAATGACCTTCCTCACCTCCTTTGGCATTGGTGTCAATACTGCCTCATCCATATCTGAGCCAGGGGAGGATCAAATCAGAGAGAGAGAGTTGGAGGAAGGGATGATCCCTGTCATAAATGGAATTGAGGAACCTGTTAGAAGTCTGAGAGTGAGTGTTGATTCATGCACTGCTGTGATTGGAGAGGGTGTAAAGGACCTCACAGAAAATTGGACTTCCCAAACAAAGGAGGATCTAAATGAGTTGATTGCCACTGGACTGTGTTTCAAACGAAAAGGTGTTTGGAGTAACAGAATACATATTGGGATGTAGTTGAACTGCTTTTTTTTGACTGAGACAGTGACTCTACTTCCACAGCCTCTGATGCAAGAGTTCTTTAATTGTGGTGCATTAGACACTATCCAAGGCCATCCTGCGCTCTTCGAAGTCTCTATTCCAATCAAAATCGACATCTTTGAGTTTTTATGTCAAAGGTGAGAACTCAAGTAATATGAGCCTCAGTCAACAGTAAAAGAGACTAAGATTCTTGTGGATCAACCTAAAGTAGTACAAGCCTAGAGATACACTACTACTAGAGAATTTTACTCGTTGTTAGCAGTGACTATCTAAGTCTCGTGCACTAGTTGTCTGCCCTTTGCTTTAACATCAGCCAACCATAGTTGGGGTGTTATCAGTTGTCTCACCTTGCTTCTTTTTAGTCTATCTCGCTCTCGCTCACACGTGCTATCTTCGCGTCATGTACCTCACACTTCGCCTTTTGCACTCGCACGTCCACATATCATATCTCACATCGCTCTTGTTATGTGCTTTGCACATTCCAAGTCCTATTACCCTGGTAGTAGTGTGGTGTCCCTCTTTTTATAAGAGAGGTTTCCCTTGACTCAGACAGCTGCCCTTGGGTTGATATTTCACTTGCACCCAGGACTATCTGTGTTTCTTTGGCTTAGCACTAACTTTCCTTGCACTATAGATTCCTCATCTTCACTGCTCTCCTCTCCTTTCTGCAGTAGCTTCTGCACTGACACTGACACCATTTCAACAGCCTCCAAGTCCCATCTATACTCTTACCTACTTGTTACTCTCAGAATTCCTGCTACACCAATCCTTTGAATATAATGAAGTCTGCCATATTTTTGCCTACAAGAAAGTTGCTAACAAAATCAAGCCAGTCGCCACAATGATGCCAGCCCATGCATGGATCATTCATTGCATTCCCAAAGACCCACTTCTCACCTTTCCTGTGCTCTCACCTGTTCCTTCCAATTTTACCCCTGGAACATGCCTAACACAGGAATGAATGGATGATTTGGGAATTTTCAAAAATGACTTTCTCTGGCCCAAAGAATAGAAACTTGCAGCACAAGTGCTAATAAACAACGAGCAAGCTCTTGCATGGGATGAGTTGGAGAAAGGGTGTTTCAAGGATGAATACTTTTCTCCAGTCATCATTCCGACTATCAAACACACACCTTAGGCACATCACCAACCTTCCATTCCACTGGGTATTAAGGAAGGAGTCATCAAGCTTATTCAGTCCAAGATAGCTTCAGGCATCTATAAACCATCAAACTCATCATATCAATCCTGCTTGTTCTGTGTGGCAAAGAAAAGCAGAGCCATCCGCATTGTTCATGACTTATAGCAGCTTAACTCCATCACTGTCAAGGACGCAGCACCATGCCTTATATAGAGCATTTTGCAGAACAGTATGCCGGATGAGCCATATATTCAATGATGGACTTATTTGTTGGCTTCAATCACTGAGCTCTTGCAGAAGAATCACACGACATCATCACATTCCAGATGCCTCTTGGCACCTTTCATCTCACAGTATTGCCTCAAGGTTGGACAGACTCACCAGCAGTCTTCCAAAATGATGTAGCTGTCATTTTGCAGGATGAGATTGAGGTCGCACCAAACTTACAAGACAATGCCAATGTCCTGGGGCCTCATACTCAATATGAACTTCCTGACGACACTTATGAACTCTCCTCCAGCAACAAACTTATATAATGTTTTGTTTGGGAGCATTGTTTAGACACAAATTGAGTTCTTCACCGCCTCAAACATGCAGGTGCAATTATTTCCACCAAGAAACTCATTGTATGTGTTCCAGAGGTCATTGTTGTTGGTCAGCAATGCACCTATGAAGGCCGATGGACTAGGGCTAAGGGGCTCGCAGTCTAAAGACAGAGCAAGCAAGCTAAGATGAGATGATGCTATACTACAACACACTGGAACCTGGTCTGTATGCTGACTAAGCTAAGGAAATGGCTGACAGAGCTCTGGGTGTGCAGCTCCAACCCTTGGGACCCCTAGTCCATGCACCCCCCTAAAAAGAACCGGCACCGCCCTCGATGCCACTCTACTCCTCTATTATCCACTTCCCTTCCCTCTTACTGATCTGTCTTCCTTCTTGTTCTCATCTTCATCCTCTTCTTCACTCTCATTATCTTCTTCATCTGTTTCATTTTTATCTTTGTTTTCGTCCTCTTCACTATTCTTTCCTTTCTCTCCTATACTCTCTACTTTGTCTTCGCTCCTTTGCTTCGCTTCATACATCTCTTGTTTCTTTGCTAATTGTGTGCCTGTCCTGGGAATAAATGCTCTCAAGTGTCTTGTGCTGAACTCTCCCTGTATTGGTCTTTCTTCCAATGTCTCCAATTTGTATGAATTGATGTTTCTTGCTTGAATTTGACATGGAACCGACCATTTTGGTATTAGCTTCCATTCTGTTTTGAAGGTATAATCTAAATCACTGCGGTATACTTGAACTAATTGACCTATTTTGAAAATGACCTCACCAGGCGAGCCCCTTCCGTGACATATTTCCGTATTATACGGGTCACCTGACCTACATAATATCCCATATAAGATGGGCCAGTGGACTATGGGCCGATGTTATGTATATCCCCGATGTTGATGGATGGGCTGGGAGGGATATTATTTCTGATGGAGACGGGTGGGCCCATCTATGCTGATATTATATATATCCTCAAAGATGTCGGGTGGGCCGATGTAATGGTTTATTGTATAGATGGGTGGGCCGACGTACAGGAAGTATTTTGTACACGGGTGGGCCGAGGGAGTGGTGGAATATGTATTATATAGATGGGTGGGCTGATGTAAGGGTTTATTGTATAGACGGGTGGGCCGACATACTGGAATTATTTTGTAGACGGATGGGCTGAGGGAGTTGTGGAATATTCATTATATAACAGGTGGGCCGCTGGAGGGGGATGTTATATAGACGGGTGGGCCGAGGTAGTGAGATATCTGTCTGACATTGCAGATTACCGAGTCCCAGATGCCCAAAAACCGAATCCCATTGTGCAACATCCATTCCGGACACCTGAACACCCCAAGCTCGAGACTGGAAACTGGAAACTGGTGAAAATGTGTGAAATTTCTATTTCCTTACACCAAACACATGAACACCTGAACACCCAAAGCCTGAAGCTTGAAAGTCCAGTTATCAAATCACCGAGTGCCGAGTCCTGATAGACCCAAAGCCTGAGACCCAAAATCTGAAGCCCAGAACCCAAAAACATGTATGCAAAATGTCCATTTTTCATTCATTGCACAAATCACCGAGTGTCAAGTGACAAAACCCGAAACTCGAGACCCAGTACACAAATCACCAAGTACTGAGTGCTGAGGGCCGAACCCCAAAGTCCGAAACTTGAAAACATGTATATAACATATCCATTTTTCAGTCATTGCACAAATCACCAAGTGTCGAGTACCAAAACCTGAAACTTGACACCTGGTACACAAATCACCAAGTGCCAAGTGCTGAGGCCCGCACCCCAATGTCCGAAGCCCAAAACCCAAAAATATATATACAACATATCAATATTTCACTCATTGCACAAATCACCAAGTGACGAGTGCCAAAACCCGAAACTCAAAGCACGGTACAAAAATTACCAAGTGCCAAGTGCTGAGTGCCAAGGCCCAAACCCCAAAACCTGAAACCCGACACCCGAAAATATGTATCTAACATATCCATATTTCCCTCACTGCACCAATCACCAAGTGTCAAGTACTGAAACCTGAAACTCGACACCCAGTACACAAATCACCAAGTGCCGAGTGCCGAGGCCCGATGTCCGAAGCCCGAAACCCGAAGCCTGAAACCCAAAAATATGTATACAACATATCCATATTTCCCTCACTGCACAAATCACCAAGTGTCGAGTACCAAA